>NC_056728.1:446083138-446118138 GCF_019279795.1 Protopterus annectens | reverse complement strand
ATAGAATTTGCTGCTACATGAAAATAACATGTGACAGTTAACATAAATCTCTACTAAGCATCTCTAATTTGTATATTTTATGCAGCACGTATGAGATATTTATATTTGTTTATGGTCAGCTGCATACTTTACCATCCCTATTTTTCTTCAAATGGTATGATATATATATATATATATATATATATATATATATATATATATATATAGTCACACAGACATGTCTATTTCACTGGTGCCATAAATGGTACAAGCAAGTTGTTAAACTTCTACATCTGTCCTCATAGTGAGCTGTCATACATAGTACAGTATTTTTGGGCAGCATCCCAAAATAATACAGTATTAGGTAATACAAAATAATACAGTACTGGGTAATACTGGACAGTACAAACCAATATGCTATTGTCCACAGTATTGTACTACATGCCCATTACATTATTGTCACTATTCAGCAGTGATAACAGACACACTGCAGTCTGACAGTTCAAAGGCAATGTAGCTACAGACGATAATGTAAGCTATAGCTGAGCAGCACATCAAATCATTTACTACAGACATCGTATGCCTGAGGGTCATAAATGGAGAAACGGTGCCTCTGAGCAGAGATAGCGAGGAAGAAGCACAGTGACAGCAGCCCAGAGAAAGAGACATTAGTCACAAATAATCTTTAAGAAGTATAACCTCTGCTGTAGGCAGCAGCGAGGCATAAGCACTACATAATCATAAAATACACACATAAAATGCACATGTCATAATACGGATATGCCCAGCTAAGCCCTGGAACATACTGAGAAATATAGAGATATTATTTATAATGAGAGACATCTCTTGTCATTAGATGACAAACTGTCATACATAAAATGCAGTCTCGGAAAATGAGAAAGCGTTCAGCTGAAAGGCCTCGTTGCTCTCACATCAGTGTCTCCTCCACCAATGAAGAGATAGGACTGAAATGGTGGTACAGTGTTAAGGGAGACTTAGTTCTAGAAAGGACAGTTGTCCATGAGGTATGACAGAGGCATAATCCTGACACTTCTACACTCTAGTAAATCTGACTTCACAAAGGTGTTCATTTGCAAGACATTATATTAGTATACTATTGTCATCTGTGAGGATTGTGATGTCACAAGCTCAGTCTGTTCCCTATATGATAACAGGTAGATTCGTCACTCATCAATACATATCCGAACCAACTGTGATAATGAGCAAACAGCAGGCCCAATGCTTGACGGAAGCACAAAGATCTCTGGTAATAGAATATCATAATATATACAAAATGGGATTTTAATCACCGCCCCAGAGACAGACATCTGATCCAAAATTTATCTCACTTTATTTTCTCCTTATTTTTTTACTGTCACCATTAATTCTTTCAGGACCTCTTAGAAACTAGAGTTCTTCTTGAAATAAATCAACTATCAATGACGTGATGATGGTGATAGTAAGAGCTATCTTAAAATCTCACATAGTTAGCTCATTCTACATATTGCAGCAGTGCCAGGTTAAACTGTGCTAAAAAAGACAGAGATCCTTTTTATTTACTGAATTTTCATGTGTAACCTGGAAGAAATATGCAGCACCTAAGCTTCAGTGTTTTATTTTTCATTTACTCTGCTGCCTGTACTACAACCTACTCTTGCCTAACAGTGCTTCCAAGAAGCAGAAGAAATGATGCCCAATTTCTCTGCCACTCAGTTCTGCTGCTATGAAGAGAAAAATACTGTCCTGATTGGGGAGGGGAGTGAAGAACAAAAACATAACCTTAAAAGATACAAAACCACTGACAGCAGTATTATTAGGGTAGCTGTTTGGAACTGAAAGTGTACCATAGCAGACAACTTTTATGGAAGATCAAAAGCACCATCTTGTGAAAGCACTTGAAACCACAACTTTATTCACACAATAAATAAATAGCAAGGTAGACATTTGCTTTTCCTGATACTGACAATGCATTTGTTATTTTTCCCATGGCTTTTTTAGCAAAATATGGAAAATACCTCTGAAAAACTAAGTAAGAAAAAATAAAGCTGAGATAAACATGATTTATAGTGGAAAATAAATATGTTACTGTAGATTATTGTATTGTGTTCCAAATGAGTCTCTGATCTTTGTCGTAGCATTCTGACTTCCCCTGTCCTATGACATTTGGTGATGCATATATCTTTTCAGCCTTCAGCTGTGAAATTATCTGACTAAGCTCACCGATATGTAATGATGTCCTTGTATCATTGTATGTGTTGAAAATGGGCTTTAAATTCATATTGAAGGGAACACATAATTACTGTATAAATTATTGTAAAGGTCTGATATATCTCAAGGTTATTTAACCTGGCCCTGGCATAGATGTTCTTTGGTTCAAATGGTATTTCATAACAAAAAAGACTAGGACAAAGATAAATGCTGACTACACTGGCTAAGCAATTTTTTTAAATAATGTTAAGTGTAACCGAACTGTCATTTAGCAATTATATTCGGTATTAAAAAAATAAGCTGCATTACAGACCACTTGGAATGATGACCCTTCATGCTCACTGGGTCACTTAGGGGACACTGTTCTCGTCTAAGTGTCTCAGGCAGGTTTATGGAAACCTGTGTTTTTATAATATAGAAACAGTTATGCACTGGTGCTTTATTTGTACTAACATTAGTAATGGGCAGTAGTCCGTTACATATGACAATCATTCAGGTCAAATTTGTCCAGCTGTTGATTTCATGTGAAAAACAATTTTCCCAAGTCCAAAGTGTGTACTTCATGATAAAACCATCATTGCTTCAATTATGGCTACTAGTAGTAAAACTACTGCATTCAAAATAGCATTCCAGTCTAACAGATTTAGACTCATCTGATTACTTCAACAAATTCATTTAGAAAACTGCCAAACATAAACAGAAATACCAGCAAGAAACAGTGAAGTCACATTTGAAAGTTACAAATAAGCAGCTATAATGTCCAACATGGTATTAGTTACTGTGTAAATAAAGCTCATTCAGGGTTGAGGAGGAGGGCCTCTACACCCCTAGAAGGGCATTATTCACACAGTAACACACACTCTGGGGAGCACTGTTGCTCTTGGAAAATGGGCTGTCTGTAAAATTCTTGTGTTTCTATTTACTTACTTATCTTTATTATTATTATTACTATTTCTTTATATATTTTTTTGATATAAATTAATTCCTCCATCTAATGTTTCATACTTTCTGTAGTCTATATGAATGTGTTGGAGGAAGTATTTTACATCCAAAATATAACATGTTAAAAATATCCATATATTCACTTCATGTTTTTGGTCCCTTACTCCTAAAATGTGTTGTTTGCTGCCAGTCATTGGGGACTGAGGTCACTAAATAATGACATACATTTGAGTTTCAGACTTTATTTCCTTCAGTAAATTCACACTAATACAAATCCTGTTATTTAAGCAACTTTATAATTTTATAAGAGCAATATTTAAAATCTGTACCTATTTTTAGCCTTTGTTTCCATTTATTTTAGACTTTGTCTTGATTTGTTTGAGGTAAGAGGTCGAGAGGTATGCAAACCTCTTTACTGCTGCTGCCAGTGGTCATTCGGTCTCACTCACTCTCTCGTACACACTCGTGCTTCAGAAAATGCATGCACACAAGCCCTTTCATTACAGATACTTTTCTATTTTATAAGAGCTGTACTTAAAATCTGTCTCTGTTTTGGGCCTTTGTTCCCATTTAATATAGGCTTTATGGTGACAGCTTGAGCAGAGGTCAAGAGGGATGCACTTCACAGCCTCTCTCACCCTCTCTCTCACACACACTCATGCACACTTCTGTTTCATGCATACAAACATACATACACACATGCAGACAGAAACATATACACACGTTTATGTTTCATTTACTTTTACACTCACTAAACAGCAAAAGCACTACTGAACAAATGTAAAATAACATCTCACTTTCAGTCTCATACATGCATACATGCACACACTTTTTTAAATTTTCTTTTTTTTTAATTTTACACTCACTAAACAGCAAAAGCGCTGCTTAGTGAGCATAAAATAATGGCAGCATTATACTGCTGTGAAGCATCAGACTCGTTTTTCAGTGAGCATTACCTGTAGATTAACAACCTGCTGGAGAACATTCATTCTCCAATCAGGGTGCAATCTACAGGTTAGCCATTTTCTAATTTTATGAAACACAAATGGATAAGGTAAGCCTTTGGATATGATTTAAAACAAATGTGTCTGGAATATAGAGTCTACTCCCACTATGTTCAAGACTTTAAAATATAACATAATTTTTTTCAGTTCTTAAACTGGAAAATAAACTAGTCAAAAATGCTGCTTTCAGAGGTGACCTTGGATCATAGCCTAATGAAGTGGCTTGCACAGAGTCATACAGTGAGAAAATGGATACTGCCAGTATTCAAACCAGAATCACAGACTAAATCTCAACAGTGGCTTATAGCTTTAATCCTCATATCAGTGAGAGTCAAGCATAAGAAATAAACTAATATAAACTACAACTAACCACAAAGTTGAGGTACTTTTGAAATAATACACTATCAACAAAGTAGGTGGGGAAACTGTAACAAGGGTTATGAAATCTTCAAAAAGAGGACAACCTAGAGATAAGGGTTAAAAATATTAATCAAAAACTCAGTAATATAATTTGTATTAAGTAAGCATGCATAGCAGGTGATAACATTTCAAGTAAGGGAAGAATAAAATTCAAATGAGCTGCATCCTTTAGTTTAATCCGTAAAGCTGCCTGTTAAATATTATGTGACTTTAGCCAACTCACATGATCATTCCAATGTTAACAGATCACCCATGAAAAATAGGATACGTGTTAGTGAAGGGAAACAAATAAGTTTAATGTTTGGTCTCAGGCTTACTGTCATCATTTTTAGGACAGATCAAATCAGAGTTATGTGACAGAAAGGTAACTTTCTATTTTTCAGTCTCCTTCTCTCCTTCCTAAGGTAACAGATTAGGTATTGACTAAAGATAAGATATAATGAAAGGCCTTGGGGTGTTGGTGGGACTGCACAAGTCAATGTGTAGCATTCACAGATTGCTTCCTTTTAACATGGTCCCAAAGATAAGATATGAGCTCCATCTCACATAGGACAGGACTCAGTATTTTACTAATCATTCTGAATATCAGAGGATTCCCATCACTGCTATTCTTACTGGTAATGACACGTGTGCCTTTTGTTAGTCACCATTCTGTCAGAGAACTGAGTGTAATAATACAAACCTAGTATCTCATACGCACAATCACAGTCACACACACACAAACACAACCACACACACACACATGCACACACAGCATTACCATATCTAACTTTGGAAGGTCATTGTTATCCCTGAAGTTGCCATTTTTTTAATCTAACATGAATGGTGAAAAACAATGACATCAAAAAGCATTTGTGAATGAAAAAATATAACCAAATGATCAACACACAAATAAGTGACAAAAAAAGACAAACAACACAAATTACTACCAACTAAAATTGAGTGAATCACATGAATCACAAAGCAGCAAACACTTCTCTCCCACTATCAGTAAACCTCAGCTATAAAACCTAGATTGGGCATCATCTGAATTGCCCTCCTACCCAGCACTACTCATCTATGCTACCCCACCTCTGCTCCTAAGCCCAACAAAAGCCATAGACCACACACAGCATTGAACAGGCACAACACTAAATGTATCCCCTTATTTAACTATGACTCTAACCCTAACCCACAACACTCAGGCATACATACCAACTTACGTAACTCAGTCTTGCAAATTTTCATCACCTTTTCAGTCAAATATTGCTATTCCTGCATGCTCCTACATACCTACAAAATATAAACCTTGAATTCATCCAAACTGTATGCACTCATTTGCAGTCACTCCTTTTTACAGCCATGCAAACTTGTCAACCAAATGTGTTTTCAGTCAAATGTGTATGTATGTGCGTGGGGGGGGGGTGCATGATATTAAGAAGGCATTTGCTGAACTTACATCATCCTCACAGAAGCTGCAGTCCCACATATGGCATCTTCATTTACTTAAGCTATATCAGTAACAGGGCCTGGGACCGAGGGAACCCAAAAGAGTTTTTTTACAACCTGGTGTTGGGCTGGATGATGTCGCTTTGTTGCAGCAATGGTGAGCCATACAGGAGGCATCCTCATATGTTTATTTCAGTATCAGATAAAACTAAAGCGGGCCAACCACAGCTGGGTATATAACAACTTTAATAAAGAGTAAGTGTTTTCATGGCAAGCACGGCTGCTTCTTCAGACTCAGATACAGCAAAATCACTCTTTCTGTATTTAAAAGATGTTCAAACCAATCAAAAGTAATGATTAATTAGTGAATTAACATTCCAAACAATTTAAAAAGGCCTTCAAGCAATATCACTCTAGAAGTACAAGTATAAAGCCAATTCACACACTGAGAGTGCAGTCTAATGAAACATTATCAGCAAAACACATTATCATAAAACATAAAACTACTATATGAAAAAAAAAAAAAAATATATATATATATATATATATATATATACATGTATACACACACACACACACACACACACACACACACACACACACACACACACACACACACACACACATATATATATATATATATATATATATATATATATATATATATATGGATTCCATACACTAGACCGAAGGTTTGCTACTTCAAAATAGTGTATGGAATGCACATTGCAGCGAAAGTGCACTTAATCGAAAGTGCACTTACGCGAAGTTCAGTACAATGAATGGGCATTGTACTGAACTTCTGTGCAGTACTCATGGACCTTAGAGTTAGGGCACGGGTCATGGTAAGGGGATAGTCCATAGGGCTATCCCCTTACCATGACCCATGCCCTAACCCTAAGGTCCGTGATGACTGCAGCGCAGTGAAGGACATAGCAATGTCCTCCACTATTGTGTGATAGTCACAAACCTTAGGGTGAGGGCATGGGTTAGGGTAAGGGGATAGCTTTACTAACTATCCCCTTACCCTAACCCATGCCCTAACCCTAAGGTCCATGAGTATCGCACCATAGTGGAGGACATAGCTTATTTTTTGATGTCCTCCACTGTGCTGCGGTACTTTTGGTGAAGTGCACTTTCGCAGAAGTTCACTTTCATTAAAGTGAACTTTCGCATAAGTAAAGCTTCCTATTACAAGTTCGAAGTTGTGAACTTTCATTCTTGTAATAGGGATCCATATATATATATATATATATATATATATATATATATATATATAAATATATTAAAAGCTATATTAAAAGGTATATGAAGAATATAATATAGATAAAATCACCTGAAATAATACCACATGGAATAATATCAGTGGGGGAGTGTGCATGCTCATAAAGCTGGTTTAATGGAGACAGCATCACTGATGCCTGGTGCCTTATCTGCATTAAAATATATAATCCATCTAAGTTCCGCTAACTCTGTCAAATTCTTGATATCTCCCTTCCTAAAGCTCTCTTTTACAATTTCAAGCACTAAAATGCTAAACTCATGTCTTACACCATATTCCCTATTATGCTTAGATAGTGCATTGCTATCTCTATTATTTCTAATATCCCTCAAGTGTTCCTATATGCGCTCCCTTAGAGTACAGTTCATCTTACCTATGTAAAATGCATCACATTCCACACAGAAACTATAGCAGACAACATTCCTAGTAGAACAGTCTGCATATAGGTTATGTCCCGGGACTGTACCTTTGTATGTGGGTCGGAATGGTGGGCCTGCATATATGGAAATGCAAGCACTACAGTTCCTGCATGGATATGTACCTTGTCTCTGCGATCAAATTAACAGCTTACTAAATCCTGTCCTGTAACAAAGTTGTCTCCTCAAAGACATATTATTTTTAAAAGAAAATAAAGGAGTTTCACAATTCTGTCAAGTGTTCTGATGTTTTTAAAATATTCCAATTCCTTTTGACAATATCAAAAACCAAATTCACGTTACTAGAATAAGTCATCAGGACCCTAACATATCTATTACTATTGTCAATAGAGGGCACTCGCTTATCCCTACTGTATTCAGAGAAGTAGGGTCTACCTTTTGTGTCTCTTTCTGTTACAAGGTGAGTGACAAAACCGTCTATCTCTCTTTCCGAGTATCCTCTATCTAAAAAATCACTTCTGAGAATATTAAGTGCTCTCATCAAAGAGTGCTCCTCATTATGCAGCTTCATGACTCGTAGAACCTGTCTTTTCAGAACATTCTTAGGGACATGTCTAGAGTGCATACTGCTCTTACAGAGCAATGAGTTTTTCCTGGTTGGTTTCCTATAAAGACTCCTCCTTAAATTCCCAGTCTCTGTCTTTTTAACTGTTAAAAGTCACTCTATTTATATGTATGTTATGCTTTTCTTGATAACTGATTTTGGAATGTGGGCTGCAAATAGATAAGCAATGTTTTCCTTAACTAGGATTTAGTTTGATCTAATTAGTAGTAGTGTGTGAGGGTGGGTGCTTGCTGTTCTTAAATGCACTTTTACGGTTCTGTTTACATTGTTTGCCTGGAATTGACTGGTTTAAAATTAAACAATACATATATTTTCCACACCTACTTCTAAGTGTATAAAAGCTGATATGTTTAGCATTGTAAAGTATTTCTGATTTTTTGTTACTGAGGATCACTTGTCTGTGACGAATAAAGGCTTGTTGATTTGGAACACTACATGGATTTCATGGTTTTTGGAAATTATTTTGACGAACTCAACAAAGTTTTAAGACTACTAGTTTTTCTGGTTTTTATTTATTTTTTTTTTATTTTTTTTAAATTTGAAAAAAACATCTCACCTGGGATTCATTAACAAACATGTAGGCCCCGCACTAATCCTACACAATGTAAGCACTAATCGAATATGCATGCTGCTCATTGTACCTACACATTTGCAAGCACCTTTTTGTAGCCAGCAGTAGTGCTCGGCCATGGAAATATGCTTCCATTCACAAGCAAAGAATGCAATCAAGGCAGATTGCATATAGGCAAAGCTAAGATACAGGTCAAGTACAGTGAAAGAATTCGGAAGAAGGGGAGGTTGAATGGGGGAATTGCACACAAAGAATAATGGATTGCACTGCATAGTAATTAATAAGAAGGGGCACACCTTTCAACTGTCCTGATTTTCACAGAATGTCCAGATTTTTGCCTCATAGTTTTGGCCTGTTCCTCATAAAATTTGTGGTTTTCTGTCAAATTATTGAGGACTGAAGTCACTAATAATGACTGGTTTTTAAATTTCAGACTTCATATCCTTCAGAAAATACATATTAATATAAAACCTGTTATCTTAACAACTTTCTAGGTTTATAAGAGCATTATTTAAAATCTGACCCAAATTTTGGGCCATTTATCTTCCCATTATTTTTTGGCTTTGTCCAGATTTCTTGTATTGAGAGGTTGAGAGGTTGAGAGGTTGAGAGCTATGGGAAGAGGAAATGGATAAAATGTAGTCATATAAGACAGGCAAATGTGCTGAAGTGTCGACGAAACATTCCTAACATAAATCCTGCCACATTGATGTAATGATAATTAAAATGTCAGTGACAATATTGGTGTTATGCATGTAAATAAAAATGGACAAAAGGATGTGATAGGGTTATAAAGCTGCAGTGTGTAACAAAGGGAAGTTAAAATGTGATGACCATGTTAATAAAATGATGACTTGAGGTGACAGCAAGGACAGAAGATACATTACAGGATGAATGCATATACTGCAGTTATAGCATATTAGATGTATATACAGGGAATTCATGTATACAAAATGACACCAGAGCTGTATTCTCTACCTCAGCATCATGTATACACAAGAACAAATGGAGCTTACAACTGTAATGTCATGTACACTACAAATGGACATGATTGCAAAGAAGTGTAAGTGGCACCCATACAAAAGGGGTTTATCACCTATAAACATGTAATAAACAAGCAAATGATGTCTACTCATGTAAATGCTAAACAGCAATATAATAACACACAACATACACAACTGACAAATGGCCACACAGATCAAATGACATTTCATGATGTCAAGTTTTACATTGTTAATTTGCAAACATCACAGACATCATTATACTGGGCATACTGACATGGTGCCCAATCCTGGTAGGCGCACTTCTGCCAGGACTGGAAAAAATGACAGTGTAGAATCCTCAAAATACGGAAACATTCCTACAATGGGGCCAGGCCCAGGGGGAGGATGGCCCTCCTGTTATAGAAGGAAGTAGCAGTCCTAAAAATTACAAAAGCTGATAGGCCAAAGAAGAACCATAAAGATGAAAGAGTGGACTATTGAGGATAAGAAAGAAATTATGTATTGTTACTATTATGCAAAAAGACCAGAATTTCCAGACACAACATATACAAAATGATTAAGAGAGAAATTAGAGGAAAGAAAAATGCTTCCACAAGAAAAACTGTCAGACGCTTCAAACGAAAATTAGTGTTCATTAATACAACAGATTTGTGAAAAACATTATATAGATCAAGAAACGTTGATCTATTTGGAAAAAGAAGCATCTGAGGAAGTGCAAAAATATAAACAGCAAAACCTAGAGATATTTGAAAAATATAATAAAGAAATATGGACATGGGAAAGAAAGAGAGATCTGATATGGTGCAATATTAATGCAAAGGAGAAAGCCAAATTAATCAATATAAAGACGGCAGCCCCAAAGCTATTCAAAGAGAAATACAGGCAAAGGCATCCAGATATAGAACATTTCATGATAAAAAAAATAATATCACAAAGATGGAATGTAGAAAAGATTAGTAAAGTAGAAGTTAAAAAAATAGAAGTTGAACTTATAGAATGCCTGTGAAGTGAAGGATTTGGTGCAGAAGGTCTAACACAGGTTACATCACAGCATGATGGAGTGAGTCCCTAAAGTAAGGAGACACAGGAAGATCAGGAGACATCTGAAGAAGAAATATGGACATAGGAAAGAAAAAGAGATTTAATGTGATGTAATGAAAAGGAGAAAGCAAAACTAACCAATATGAAAACAGCAGCACCAAAGATATTTGAAGAGCAATACAGGCAAAGAAATCCAGACATGAAAAACTTTACAATACAAAAAATAAGAAGACAAAGAGGAAAAGTAGGAAAGGAGATTAGTAATGCAGAAGTTAAAGAAATAGAAACTGAGGTTATGGAGTACCTGCAAAGTGAAGGATTCAGTGTAGAAAATCGAATGCAGAAAGTACTACAACAGGATAGAGCAATGGATATCCAAATTAAGGGGGAAACCAGTGGAACAGGAAGCAATAGGTCAGGTGCCATATCAAGATATTTTGAAGCCTTCCACAGGAAACCATTATAAACATTTACTTGAAGCTAGACAGCAAGGAAAGGAACAGGAGACTGTGGAAACGGTGATGCAGTCAATGTTGAGGAGTGATAGGCCAGTAAGTTCCCATATGACAGACCAATGGATGGCACAGGATGAAACTGAAGAGAAGCTGCCACAAGAAGATGATATAGAATGCTATTGAATGCCTGCAGGAAGTGGAAAACAAGGGATGCACCCTCAGTTAGGAAGAAAATGAGCTAAGAGAAGATATATTAAGGTCAGCGAAAGAAATAGACTGCATAAGGTCAATAAAACCCAAAAAGTCAGAAGTTTAATAAAACAAATGAATGCAGTAATTAGGACTGTCCTTAGAGATCCATGTGATATAACAGAAGCAAACAGGATATATTACTCTGCTGATAAATTAATAACTGCTAAACTTCTACCACAAGAACATAGCATAGTGAGGGAAAGGAAGGGGAGAAATCAAATACCATCATGGAAGTATCAAATAGAGAAAACTATAAAGCAATTAAGACAAAATGTGTCACTGTTAGAAGATTATAGAAGAGGGAATAGAGCAACAAAAATACTAAGAAAGATAGATGTGATAAAAGCAATGCACAGTATTAGAACAGACCAAGATTTATCATGTACTATCGCAAATAACAAACTAAAAATTTCAGCACAGGTGGAAAAACTTAGAAGATACACAGATAAATATAAAGGAAAAGTACAAAATAAGCAATTTGTTGATGACCCAAAAAAGTTTTATACAGAATTGGGAAACAAGGTAAAAGGAATTGAAAGACCACCAAAAAAGAATAGATACATTTTGGAGAAGTATCTATGAAGATCCTGTGGAACATAGCAAAGATGCTAAATGGATAGAAGAAGTAAATGAAAGAATTAGAAGTTTAAAGGTGCAGGATATGAAATGGGATGAAGTAACAGCCAGAGAGATTGAAACAAAGTTAAGAAAAGCCTCTAAGTGGAAAACTCCAGGCCCAGATGCATTACCTAACGTTTGGTTAAAAGTATTAACATCTTTGACAAAGATTTAGCCATGAGTAAGAACTATTTATATGTGCACCATGAACAGACACCAACCTGGCTAACAGGCAAAACAATGCTCCTACTTAATAGTGAACCTGCAAGCTACCCTAAAAATTATAGACAAATAACTTGCCTTCCAATGACATATAAACTATAGAGGGGAATTGATGCTGGCAGAGTTTATAGTCATTTAGAAGAAAACTCAATTATGGCAGTAGAACAAAAGGGCAACAAAAGAAAGTCATATTGAAAAAGGATCATTTGTTGTTAAATAAAGCCATACTGGAGAACTGTAAAAAATGAAAGAATTTAAGTATGGCATGGACTGACTATAAAAAAGCATTTGATAGTATCCCACATTCATGGATAAAAGAGTGCTTAAAAATGTATATGATACACCCTACACTGATCGACTACATTACAGTGAGATGAAACAGTGGCAGACCACTTTACAATTAAGCCATGACAAAAGACAGATTATTATCCCAGGGATAAAAATTCAAAGGGAGATATTCCAGGGTAACTTTCTGTCACCGTTGCTATTCTGTCTTGCCATCAACCCATTAAGCTGCTTACTTAACAGCTTTGGCCATGACTACAATTTGGCTCCTAGAAAACAACAAATTGTGAAGACTTCCCATCTTCTCTTTGTTGATGATTTAAAACAGTATAGCTCATCAGATGAGGAACTGAAAGCACAGCTGCAGGTCGTCAAAACTTTTTCAGATGATGTAAGAATGTCATTTAGTCTTGATAAGTATGCAAAAGTAACCTTTAAAGCAGGAAAACTGCAGCACCAGGAAAACATCAGTTTGGGACAATAATGTGATACAAAGGAGCAAGAGGGAATGTATAAATATTTGGGAATTGATGAAGGATCAACAATAAAACATGAACAAATGCAAATAAAAGGAATACTTTAGAATACTTAAATTAATTTTGAAAACAGCGTTGACATCTAGGAAGAAAATCCAAGCTATAAACCAATTTGCTCTTCCTGTCCTAACTTACAGTTTTGGAGTGATTGACTGGCCCTAAAATGTGTTAGATAGATTGGATAGGAAAACAAGAAGGATGCTTCCTGCTCACCAAATGATTTATAAAAATCAGTGTATATCATGATTATATATTCCCCTTTCTGATGGAGGGATGGGCCTCCTTGAAATTGATTACATGTATAGATCTGCAGTTGTGGGACTCTACATATATCTGTTGACCTCACAAGATCCAAATGTAGTGAAGGTTTTGAAACATGAGGAGACTAAATCTAAGATGACTTCTCTGCTTAATTTAGCAGAAGCATACCAACGTCTAGCAGGAATGGAAATCAAACCAGAAGTAGATAAAAATCAGACAGCAACTGAATGTGCCAAAAAACAAAAGAAAGAATATAAGGTGAAGGACCAGATGAAAAGGCAAGAAATGTAGAAAAAGCATAAATTAGTTACAAGTATAGGAAACTTCTGGAAGAACCTCATATTGATGAGGAACAAAACAGGAATGGTTAAGGAGAGGCAGATTCAAACCAAGAGATGAAAGGTTAATACTGCCAGCCCAAGATAGTGGACTATGTACATGCTGGTTTACAAAGTCCATTGAACATGTGGAAGAAACAGACAAATGTAGGTTTTGTAAAACCGAATTGGAAATATTCGCACACCTTGTTGCTGGTTGTGACTTACTAATGGCAGCAGGATTGTATACTGAAAGGCATAATAATGTGTCAAGACTGTTGCACTGAGGATTGTGCAAACATTATGGTAGTGAAGTGGCTGAAAAACATTGGAAACATGAGTCACAAAGCATCATAGAAAATTATGAAGTCTACATCACATAGGATCACCAATTACCAATAGTTAAAAAAATAGATGCGAGAAAACCAGATATAGTGGTCCAACAAAAGAAAACAAAAGTAGCATTGATCATTGAAATCACTACACCCAGTGACTACAGTGTCTTATGTACAGAGTGGCACAAAGTCATAAAATCTCAGGATCTGCAGGCAGAAACAAGAGCAATGTGGAAGAAAGATACCCAGACAGTTCCAATAGTAGTAGGAGCAATGGGTCTCATAAAAAAGAATCTACAATTGTATTTAGGTATGTTACCAATCCATGTAACCCCATACAAATTACAGAAGGAGTCATTACTGGACACACTGCAGGCGCTGTGAAGAGCACTTTTGGCTGACAGCAAAGAGTGAAACAATACTAATTTCATGAACTTTAATTGTACTTTAACTTAGGAATGGGGTCCATTCCGGCCATATTATTAGAAACCCAAAAGACGTGGAGAAATAAAAAAACATGGAATTACAGAGAACAGTAATATAACTGCAATTCAACAGCACCAATACACAAGAAAGTGTTGTAACACAGGACCATTCACAGTTTCTGATGGTCTGGCTGCATGCCATACAGTATGAAATGTTTATGGAAGCCATCACATGCCATTAAGCTGTATAGTGTAACAAAGACAATGGTAGCATAAGAATCAATCAGAGGAGGTTAGAAAGGATTGTGAAGATGACTGAATAAGCAATTCAGAAAGAAACAATGGGAAGATATATATATGTCTCTCAAATATGCAACAAAATCTAGAAGATTTAGGATTTTTGCTTGGAAATGTTTACATAGATATTTTTATACCCCAAGTGGACTCCAGAGAATTTTTTCTCAGGTAGACAGCAAAATGCTGGAGGTATGACAGGGAAGAAAAAGGTAATTGTCAACATATTTTCTGAGAGTGTGGTGAGTTGGCAGAATTTAAGGATTCCCTGTGGGATGCACTGTCGGTAAACCTGGGTTGCCAGAGTGGTAATGAGGCAGATAGATAATCATTCTGAGTTATGGTACAGAATCAGAATTGCCTAGACATGGTAAGACCATGCTGTGTCTAATTATGGTGGCTGCCAAAAAAGCAATTATTAGAAAATGGAAATCAAAATCTAAACCAACTACACTAGAAGTAGTGAAGATAATAACAAAGATAAAACAATTGGAATTGAGATCTTTAGAAAAGGGTAGGAGCAAACTAGGTCATTATGGTTTGTGATGTAAAATGCTTGTAACTAGGATTGTGCCAGTGTGGTTTGTTTTCATTTATATAAAAATGTTTCTTATTTAAAAAAAAAACAAATGTCAAGAATTGAATAATTTATGTAATGTTGCTTAGGTTATATGATATATAGCAATATATGTAAACTATAATGTTTGTAAATGTGAACCTGTTAATACAGTTTGATTACTTATATATAAATGCAAATTTGCCTGTGTCACAAGTGATAATTCAATAAAGGTATTTAATACAAAAAGACAGTAGTAGTAGTAATAAAAAAATGTCTGGGAAAAGGTAATTCCTCTGAGCAAAAAATGACATAATAAACATTCCGCGGTGGTGCAGTGGTAGCGTTGTTACCTCACAGCAAGAGGTTCTCCCATTCGATTCTCAGCTTGGGTTGGGAGTGCCTTCTGTGTGGAGTCTGCATGTCCTCCCTGCGGTCGAGTGGGTGTTTGAAAGACATGCGTTGAATGGGCGTGCCTTTGTTGAAGGTTGGGCATCGGGCTGGCAACTCGACACCATAAAAACCAACTACCAATCATTAGCTGACCGGAGTTCCGCTGTGGCGACCCCTAAAGCCAAAAGACAAACAACAACAACAACTTGTCATTTCTGAGCACAAGGAAGAACAGATATCAGACAGATGCATAACAATCATGGATGCCACAGAAATAACCTTATCGGTTATGTCATGAAGAACATCCTTGAAGGGCTTACAGCACTTTCCTGTCCTAGGGGTATGGATGTTCTACCTTGTAGGTCAAGGCCTGACAAATGTGGCCCTATGACTGTTCTATACATATTGTCTGTGTGGAATCCACTATTGTCTGACACATTTGTCTGACAGACAGATGTTACCAGACACAAATCTCTGCCTGTTATACTAGGCTGCCTCCAGAAATCTGTATTGACAGCATGTGCCACATCAGATAGCAATGGAGGATGTCACAAATAACTAAACTGAATGCGTGTATTAAGATAAGAGTTACAAATATATTATGAACAATTGAATTTAGTCAGAATGCTGAAAAAGTGCTACAGATGTTACTGTCCACACAACAGTGAATAGTTCAGCATCAGTGTTTTTCTGATAAGGAAGCTGTCTCCATTATGTTGTATACACACTGTCCCAGAATTCAGTCACAATCTGTCTGTGTAGGTATGCTATACAAGCCACTACTCAGTGCACATATCACAGGAGCACTCACAGCATGACATGTCCCAAATAACCATTTCACTGCCATGCAATCCCAACCTGTGATGTTATATCATTGTTCAACATAAAAATGGATAAGAATAACTAGATACAATGGTGGTTATGTAATCCCAGCACATTCATATAATATTGACCTTTCAGGAACTAAACAGCAAGCATGTGATTCTTCCAGCTAATGACATGTAATGAACCACAAGCAATGGAAGTCTAAACACAACTGTGACACTCCACTAGTGCTAACTTATTACATCAGATGTAAATGTCGTAAACAATCTCTTTGAGATAAAAGCGATAGTGAATGCCTCTCACACTGTAAATACACACATTATAACTGTGGTGGGTGCCAGTTCATGTATCACAGTATAAGGCCCAACAATGCTAGTATGCACTGAATGTTGATGTTGAACACATGAGCCTTTGACAACAGAAAATACATGATATTGTACATAAAGAATGTGCCACTGTAGAAGTGCCACTACAATTGTGAGATATGTCTGTATGTCAAGGTATTACATTGTGTTATTGCTGCAAGATACATGTGTGCCTGAAATTGTTGTACTAAAGCAAGGAAATACAGCATGTCATCTCATTCCCTCATGCCAGAGGGTAATGCTTCCTACAGTGTTATGTAACAAAAATGTCATCACGTTATCATCACTCTAAATAAAAGCACTGCTATGTGAGAAATTATCAGAGCTTTTTGTAAGAGGAATCAACGTCTATATGTGTACACAGTAGATGTGTTTGACAACAGTTTAAGTGACATATACAGTCACAATAAGACTGACAGAACATAATTGGAGTAATAATGGCTGGATCTGAACTAACTACCTAAAATCACAAGCTACAAATTAGTGCCTGAATCACAAGTGCCACATGTCATGTTGAGGTATAACTGGGACTGTGCACAGTTAGATAGATGACATCAGCACTGCTTATTAGCTGGATGTTTATGCAAAAAGGGGTTAAATCGCAAAATAATAATATACAGCTACACTTCGCATATGTACTTGAAGAGTAGTATACATACTATGAAGGTGAAAGACTCACTCACAGCTGTAATCAAACCTCCTACCTATGTAGGTACACAATGTACAAAGCACACTATAGAAGTCATGCAACCCGGGAGAATTTGAACTCCAACTGTGAGATACTGCAGTTATTGTAGCATTATGTTATTGAGTGGCCCAAACATTTTTCCCCTGGGGATTATAGGATCTGCTAATGTAATTCTGTGCCTCTACTGTTTGGAATCCATTTCTCTAATGTACAAGCTAAAACTAAAGGTCTGTGGCTAACAAAGTTTGCTGACAACTGAAAACTGGGAGCAGTCATAGAATCTCCTAATGATGTCAACATCCTACAAGAGGGTCTTACTCAAACAAATGATTGGTGCTATAGTCATGGCCTTAAACTTAATGCAAAAAATGTATTCTCATCCCTTTTGATAAGACTGATGTTCCTGACAACTACCACATCAATAGCAACAACACCCTAAGTGCACACTCAGTGGTGAGAGATGTGGCCCCACAAGTTGACAGCAACCTTACCTTTGATCACCATGTCTCCACTGTGGTAAGAAGGGCATTCTATATTGCTCATCTCATATGTAAGGGCATTGCCTCCAGAAAAAAAGAAGTTATAACCTCCCTGTACTCTTCTCTCATCAGGACAATAATTGAATACAAGTACCCTTTTGGTATGTACCTTTCCAAGCACCTGCAGCAACTGGGGAGACCACAAAATTTCTTCAGAAGGAAAATTCAAGGTCTTCAGCATCTATCCTATGTGGATCAGCTGAAATCACTATCACTTTATTTTCTTTCATACATAATACTCATAGGTGATCTCTGCCTTGTGTATAAGGCAATCTCTGACCCTGCTTTACTGGAAATGCTGCATATCAATAAGTCAAATGGTACATGGGTTACTCACTTTAAAGACCTTAACCTGGTATGTGACATTAATAGTACCTGCTAGAAGGACAGATTTGTCTACCAGAAGTTACCACACCTTTGGAACAGATTCCTACTTCATGTCAAACAGAGCACCTCATTGGCACTCTTCAAACACAAACTGGATGATTGAATGGGTAATTGTAAATTCACCTGGGTGTTCCACCTGTGTCTCTCTTGGACAGGGGCAATAGGTGCTG
This sequence comes from Protopterus annectens, assembly GCF_019279795.1. Lineage (NCBI taxonomy): Eukaryota > Metazoa > Chordata > Ceratodontiformes > Protopteridae > Protopterus > Protopterus annectens. The sequence goes on along the minus strand of NC_056728.1, from coordinate 446,099,334 downwards.
ATCATGGAAATAAAGGTAGAACTTGTCTAGGCTTGTAAGAGCCCTAGGGCCATTAGCCTAGTAACTTACTATGATCCTATGATCCTATGATTCATCTCATAAGTAAAAGTGTACATAAAGCTGGTTGTGAGGTGGCCAATGGCATAGGACAGTAATCAGTCATGCTGATTAAGCAGGGATGGACTCAAACCACCTACATATTTAGTTATACCATTTATACAGCACATTATCAGCAGCCAGCACTTTGTGAGAATACTGAGTACAAGTGATTCATATAGCATCTATGAAATGATTACATCAGCAGTGTGTTGCCAAGGAGATGGGTCTAGTAAAATGACTTTCACAGCCATCTGGAGTTGTATTAGTTGCCACTGCAAACATGTTTAAACCAATCCATAATTCATTCACAGTCACACATACGCAATCACACAACCACAAGTAGAAGTTAAGCACTGCTCTGTTTGAATGTCCTACCAATCTGTGCACACATTCTAAACAGCAGTATAAGACACACAAAAATCACAGGAGAAGTCCGATTCTGGAAGGGAGAGTACTTTTGTCAGGATGACCTCATCCTTGTGTTTCAGGAATGATGTTTCAGGAAAAAGTGGGATAAGGAAGCTGTGTCTACATTTAAATACATTCTCCTCAGGGGAAGTGGATAAAACAGCAGCTCTTGTACACAAACACACATACACAGGTTTTGCATGTCGAGCATTGAACCTCCTATCAATTTAGGTTACACAACCCAGACAGCACCGTATTAGTTACAAGCACCACAGGAAAAGTCTGACTTTTAAGGGGACAGAGTGCACTTTTGTCAAGATGACCTCATCATTGTCTTTTGAATGTATTCTTGTCAGAGGAAATGGATACAGCATCAAGCATTATACACACTAACAGTTTCCCATGCTAAGAATTGAACCTCCTACCTATCTAGTTGTCCAATCTAAAGACCACTGTCTTAGTTGCAAGCACCACAGGAGAATACTGACTTTGCCAATGTGAAATAGTACATTTGTATTTCTTGAAAATCCAGTTTGAACAGATCATACTGTGTACCCCAGGTTGTTCAATAAGTGCATAAGCATGTACAGAACAATGTAACATCACTATGATTGTCACATGTAATTACATATTTCTCTACTAAAAGGTAGATACTGTCCTTTATGTGTATTGCATTACTGTGAGAGACATTAACATGATTCACATTATGGGATGGCATAGATATTCGCTGTTGTAAACCAGCAGATTATCAGTCAAACTTTCCTTCAACTTCATGTTGGGATGATTGCATGGTTGTATTGTTTCATGCTTATCCTTTGTGTATTTATAAGACACATATGCAAGTGATACATAGAATAACAGTTATGGATTATGTGAGAATAGGTTAACTAAACGTGTAACACAGTTGCAAGTGTAAACACTGTAAAGCAGATGTACATTAAACAACTGAATTAACTGAGTGAACATCATTCTGAAATTAAGATAATCTATTGACAAAATTGATATAGACATACAATCACTGAGTAACCTGAAACAATAATTATGTGATTTTCCTTTTTTATGTTACTCCTTGAGGGCAGTGTTGCCAAGCTGAGTTGTGCTGCTGATGGCAAAGTATTACTACATGTGTAATCATATCTTCAAGTGTTGAAGTTAGCATGGGAATCAGAAGTACTCTATGTTGCTCTGTGCTGACTTTCACACAAAGATCAGTACAAGACAGGCTGCATAATAGGGAGCAGGCATATTCATATAGCAACAGGATAATGTTAAGGAAATTTGTAGCCAGCATTTACAGCTAAAGGAATCAGGCAAAATATTCTGAAACATTTTTCATCCATCTGTATTTCAACCTTTAGAGCACTGTTAGAAAAACCTTTATACTTGAGTATTAGATAAGCACACAATGTAGGAAGTCATACTTCTGATAGTTCATATTTGACAGCAGATTTCAACAAATATTAATATTCATCTTCACTACCCATGTGACCACTATAATCTCTACACCCAACTCTTCATCTTGTTGAAAAGTACATTTAACTTAATATGCTTAGCTAAGCAAAGCAGTGCAAAGTATAACAGAGTAATGTAGCTGAAGTTAATAAAATAACAAAAAATGCCATAAGTTGTGTACTGCATCTAACCTTATTTGCATTAGTTGCCCAGTAACAGATATTGGGAAAATACAGAGGTGGAGGAATAATTATACTGAAGGGAGAAGATACATTGACAGGGCAGTTGGCATAATGATTAAGGTCTTTGCTCCAAGGTACAAGGTTCGATCCCAGCCTCTAGCCAATGCCGGTCTGGAGTTTGCATATTCTCCCTGTGTCTCTGTGGGGATCATCCCAACTCTGAAATACATGCTGAATGTTTCCATCTCAAACCCATCAAAGAAAGGAGCTGTGGACAGCAGCACAGACTCTACATGGTGCCCTATAGAGGGAAGAGTTGTATAGACCAACTGCTTTGAGCATCTACTGTGGTACACAGTATCCACATGATAGCAGAACATGGATTACAGACAGCATGATGTGGCAGGGCTAGCCACTCAGCTGTGTAAAATATGGCTCTAGGTGATTCAGTCATGTTGACTAATGTCACCAAATGAGCATGGGTATTTGCAGGTGGTAAGTGGGTTGAGGACCTGGCCTACTCTGATCTACACCGGGGACCCATGCTAATGGTGGGAAGGAGTGAATGTGCCCCTATTGGCCAGTGTGTGCTTGCCATAAAGCCCAGCAGCCCTGGGTCAATATGCTACTGGCTGTCCAGTGTCCAATTGTCCAGCAGAGGTTACTTGGGATAGCTTTCTTGAGAAAAAGATGGATGTAAAACCAATAAACCTCCCAAACATGAACCAAGAATTGCTTCACTTACTGTAGGGTCACTAACAGGGTGAAGCTTGGAAGTGGATGACATGATGTTAAGGAGGAAACTGGACATGTTATATATCCAAGAGACAAGATGGAAGGGCAGTGACACAAAGCCACTTGGCTTGGGATCCATTGTCTACTTCTCAGGAGGACAGGCTAGAAATTGTGGGAGAATTGTGGTGAGAGAGAGGTTTCAGAAGGTAGTGCGGGATGTCATAAGAATTAGTGACAGACTCATAGCAATCAGATTCCAGCCTCATGAAAGGACAATATTCATAATCTCAGCCTATGCCCCCACAGCAGGGTTGTGATAGTGAAGAGAAGGGTACATTCAGGCAGCAGTTGCTGGACCTACTAGGTAAAGAAGTACAATGTGAATTGATGTTGATAATGGTGACTTAAATGCACATATCGGGGAAGATAGAACAGTATATGAGGACTGTCTTGTTCCACATGGGTGGGGTAACAAGAATAAAGAAGGAGAGGCCATTCTAGACTTTTGTCTGGCAAATGGCTTGATAGTAGCCAACACATGGTTCAGAAAGAGAGACAGTCACGTGCTTGCATACAAGACTGGCCAACATGCAACTCAGATATACTTCCTCCTAGAAAGAAAAGGGCACTAGGCTAGAACTAATGATTGCAAAGTCATCCTCAGTGAAACTGTCAGCCCACAGCATAAACCACTGGTTGTCACAATCAGCTGCAAGCAGTAATCAGAGGAGACTCTAAGATCAACAAAGACCAGGCTAAAGACCTGGAAGTTGATGATTCAAGGAAATACTCAGGGTTCTAGCACCCCAAGAAGAGGAGGAAATAGGTGGAGTTGAAGAAGAATGGCAGTGCCTCAAAACACCATGTGTGAGTACTACAGAACAGATATGTGGCCAAGCCAGGTATGGAAATAAACCATAAAGCAAAATTTACAAAGAGCAGTCGATCCACCAGGCTGAAAAACTTTTATTAAAAGCACAAGTTAAAATAGCAAAAAATGAGTGCTTTCAGAACTAAGCCCTTCCTCAGATAAAAACACACTTCAAGTCAGTGGAATTTAAATATATGACAACCAATCAAATCCTAGTATTGCACCCTCCTTTTTTTAATGCAGGTTTCAGTGGAATGACATCATTTAAACCAGGTGATCTCTGTGCTGTTAACTCTATAATCCACTTCATTTCCCTATATTCTGTATGATTTACTAAGTCCCCCCTAACATTGAAATCTATTACCTGCAATACCATGAACTTAAATCCATGACCAGGGTTTTGCTTAATATGCTTATAAAGTGCATTGTGGACATTCTGTTACCTAATGTCTGAAATAGGATATAGGAGAATGGAGAGTCCAGTGGCCCAGCATTTTTGTTCTGTCCATATGGGAGATGTTCTTCTTCAGTGTTCTGACCCAAGCCTATGGATGTCAAAATATGGGGGGAGATGAATTTAGACATTGACCAATAAGGTTAGAGACCAAAATTATTGTGAATTTGGGAACTTTATTTCCATACGGGTTAAATGTGGAGATAAATTGGGATGTTTAAGGGAACTATTGGATTCACAATTAGTAATAAGCAGTAATATGAAAAAACATAAATAGCATGAAGAATTGTAATATTAGGGAAAAGTGCAATAGTGCATTGATTACATGTAATACAAATTTTTTAAATGCAAGTTTGAATTAATTTAGAATTAATATATGTATTGAATAGTGGTAGTAAATGGAATTAATGTAAATTCATTATAAATTAATGATTATTAGTTTATTTTTAGAATGAATGTTGCTACTGTTCAATGCATTATATAGAATATAATAATGAAGTGTTTTTATTTGTATTTTTGGAAAGTTTCTGAGTGTTTCGTTCTTTCTTTCTTTATGACACTTGTATGGGGTGTACACCTTTAAGTTTGGGTTGAATTTTGTAGTAATTGAATTTTGTAATTATAATAATTGAATCTTGTAGTAATTGGTGTATAGTAATTGAAATATATTAACACAGTTAATTGATATGATATAAAAAGGCTGATTAAATTTCACTGTTTTATTCCTTAGAAGGCTTGTGTAGCCAAGGTACCAGAAGAAGTAAAAATAAAGAAAAAAGCAGCTAATTCTGTGCTTCTTCAGTTCAGTTTTTTTGGGAGAACTCCTTGTCCCCTTTGGGAACTGTTGGTGTTTTTGATCATACTTACCTCATGCCTCTCTGAGTCAAGTTAATATCTCCTGGTGTGCCTCACAGTTTGCTACTATTTCCTCTGCAGCTATACATTACAAAAAGAAAAGAAAAATATATATAAAAGCATAATGAGTACCAACAGTTCCTGGGTAGATCATTAATGTCATATCACAGACAGGTTATGGGTCAGTATACTTACATAACTAAGGAGTGTTCACAGTCCTAAATATAGCCTCCCATTGGCTTAGTATGTCCTGTTTGTGCTTCCTAAAGTCGCTATAGTGGTGACAACATTGCTCCCTAATCCTTGAAATGCTAGTTTCCACTGGAGATATCCTTGGCTAAGCTATTCCAAGCCTCAGCCTTATGCTGAGACCTAGCATAATCCCCTTGCAGCAACCTACAGCTGCAGTGCTTCACAAGGAGTGCCACAAAGAGCCTGGATTCCTCAACACCCCACCTTTCTGCTCTAAATTCAGCAATATTCTCTCAGTCACCAGCAATGTCTCCAAAAGTCAAGCTAACAAAATATGTCTGAATTGGTGCCCAATTCAGGTCTTGCTTGTAACTGGTTGTGTGCAATGATGCACAGCTTTGCCAGCTGCACTTGTACAACTGAAAGCATATGGATTCCTTGACAAACACATTGACACTATTTGTATCACATAGCAGTAAAGGTGTGAAACATGGCATTGAGCTTTGTCCTGTGTGATGCTCAACCTATTGACACAGGTTTCAAGGTTCAACAATGGAATGCTTAATATCATGGCTTTTGATCCTTGCAATTTGCAAGGAGAAAATGGATGAATTTTGACATCATGTGAAGTTGGGGCTTAAACAGTCTTAAAATATTGTACCAGCTGGGTATTGAATGCATGGGATAAAGCATGCTTTAGTGTTATGGTCCTAATAAAAAGGTTGTGAGAAATGGGATTCTTACACCCTTTGTAAAAGTATCTTTTAGCTGGATTTGAACCCTTAATCAGCTGTATTCTTTGACTAAACTCACTGCACTTACACCCAGTGCAAGAGAGATAGATATGTGGCAGGTGGAATTTCTCTACCCAGTACTGTCCAGAGTGCTGAGGAAAGCACTCCATTGCCAGGTGTGACTGCACTACATAAGCCAGCCTAAACTAAAATGCATCACTTTTTTCATTAGTTAGGGAACCACTTTTGCACACTGCTAAGTGGAGAGCAAATGCAAATTGAAATGAAGAAACAAAAGCATTATATATTGTGAATAATTTCATTTTATCTCTAAACAGGATTCACACAATTCATTATGTGCCTTATTTCTCTCAAGTCACTTCAGTTATACCTTGTGCCACAGAGAAAGCTACATAAAAGGTATACTTTCTTCACTAAATACTACCCAGAGTGCCATTGGTCATACAGTGCTGCCAGGTATGTTTGTGCTACATAAGGCATCCTAAACTAAATTTTTCACTTTTTTCCTTAGGTAGTGAATTGTGTTTCTATGCTGCCAAACAGAGAGCAAATGCAAATAATTAAAAAAATACATTACATATATGGAGAGATAATAAGTGGATGTGATCTTGACACAAGGTTTGAACAATGCCTCCTGTGCCTTATTTCACTCACTTCATTTCATTTATACCTTGTGCCACAGAACTATACATCTGTCACGTGCAATCTCTGCAGTAAGTACTATCCATAGTTTGGAGGGCCAGACACCAATACCAGGCATATTTGGTCTACATAAAGCAGCTAAAACTAAATGTTTCACTTTTTCCATTAGACAGTGAATCTTTCTTGCATGTTGCAGATCAGACAGCAAATGGAAAAGGCATTCAAAGGAATTATATGATACAGAAAAAACTGACAGCAATTTAAATGCAGTTAATGGATATATGTAGTAATGACCACAGCAAAAAATGCGTTCAAGTGACACATTCATCCTTCTCACATCTCATTGTAACATCAGAAGTGTACTTTGTGGAACACATTATTGGTCTTGTAGTTGATAAATAATGTGAAAGTGGACACACAGCAGCTCACATGTTGTTAGCAATGCTGAAAATATTTGACTTTTAAACAACACAATGGTATCACAAAATGTGATTAAATATATATTGTATTCACACCATCTGTAAAATTATGATTTAAGTGGATCTGAACCATGAATCAGCTGTCCTTTTTTTCTAAGCTCACTGCACTTATACCTTGTGATGCAGAGAAATCTATATAACAGGTCTATTTTCTTCACATAGTGCTGATGGCTGTGCAATGCTGCTGGGCTGGCTTGTTCTATGTAAGCCAGCCTAAACTAAATCTTTCACTTTTTCCTTAAGCCGTAAAAGTTAATTTTGCCCTGTCAAGTGACATGCCAATGCAGGCAATATTTATCAGAAGCATTCACACAACTTTTTTGGAATAACAACTTGAAGAAACATGAAATGAATTACAGTGTATATTTAGCAATGAGCAGAGCTGCTACTGTGTTATGGTGATACATTCAGCCTTCTCACATCTCCTTGACACGTCCATACTATCATGTATATATGTATGTATGCATGTGTGTATGTCTCATGATATCAGGACTTGATCTAATGCCATGAGACTGGAGAAGGGCACAGGGAACAGAAGAAATGTTTTCATTGTTCACACAGCACACTCAGTTAATATTGACATAATTTAGAATGACTTACCTGTCTGTCACTTTTAGTCAGTACTGACCTTACTTGAGTTTCCCACATAAGCACATTCATACACCAAAATGAGTGTCAAAATTTAATATGATCTCCCTCAGTAAAATGATATGTAAATAGGTTAAGAACCATGCATCACCTGTACTGTTTCTCTAAGCTCAATACATTTACACATTATGCCACAGAGATAGGACTGTGACAACTTGAATTTCTTCACTCAGTACTGTCCAGACTGCAGAGGAAAGCACAATGCCAAAGGACAAAGTAAAAAATGTGAATCAAATACTTAAAATATACATTTCAGATGTTTGATCAACTTTGTTATCTCCCAACCTGCATATATTTTAAGCCTCAAATAAGGGTAGTAAGAACTATCTGTGAAGAGTCTTTCCCATCTTTGTCACAGAGAAACACATCCATTTGCAAAGAGAAAATATGTTTAGATGTACTGATAATGTGACATTGCATCAAATCACACTGAAAGTGCAATGGAAACAAGTTATGAAAGTTGCAGTGCTGGGGAATTAAAGCTTCTTCAATTATTCTTTTAAAGTTGTATTCACTTATACTGATATATTTGGTTTAAAATATCAGGGTTAACCTTCAAATGGATGAGAATGAACATATACATTTCTATGTTTTTAAAAACTTGCACGAACCATAATTTTTACAATAATATATTTGTTCGCAGTTACTTTAACATTTCGTTAACTATGCACCTTTATTCATTGCTGGTTGTAATAAAGTAAATCGTTCTCTCTAAAAAGCATCATGCAAGACAAACTTATGATCTTGTTGCACACTGTATTGACAAGATGACGGCTAACAACTAGAAAACATACAACAATAACTCGCCTGTCATCTCATCACCATGGCTCACCCTAACAACTTCTCGTTGACTCTACAATATAATTTGTTGTTGAGTCTACTTGCCATGCAGTAATTCATATTCTCAAAAATGTGTCCTGCAAAAATTAATTATATCCTTGTAACAATTTATATGGACGTGATGGCAGGCTGAGAACTGAGATGTAAAACAAACATCTCACCTGTCATCTTATCCAACAATGCCTAATTCGCAACGATGCCAGCCACCATCGGCTCACTCTGAACCTGAACTAACTATACTTATATGTTTAACTACTATATAAGACTACAGGTTTACTAATTGTTATACTTGCCATAAAGCAACTAGTACATTGTGGGCTGCTCATAGTAAAATCTCTCTATTTTGCGCCCTGTATTGAAGCTAATCTAATGCATTTAAAATGCTGCTGCATAACCTAATATCTAAATATATAAAATCTGAATGTGCCTTTCATGCATTTATATCATTCCTTAATAGCGTTACAAATGTTATTCCCTTAACTGAAACGTTATACTGATATTCTTATAGAACACTAGGACTATGTAAGTATATGTATTTTTATGATCTGTTGACTATTCTACTGACTTCATGTATGTCTTTCTTACTAGATAAGGAGGCACATCCTGAATTCAATAGGTACTATTATATTTATGTAATTTTTATGCATTCATAGATGCACTTAATTGGGGCTCACTAACCTTATGAGTGTGTATACTTCAACTGACCTAAGGGACTCTTATATTACCTGACCAGTAAGATATCAGTATAAGTGAATACAACTTTAAAAGAATAATTGAAGAAGCTTTTAATTAGTACGTCATAGGTTTTATATATAGGGGGTGTAATTGAAATGAATTTGAATTTTAACGGTCTGATGAAGTTAAAGTGAAAGCGCTAACCTGTGCATGCCAATAAACCTGTTTTATACAAACGAAGCGTTTTTTGTGAACGAAGTTTTCAACACTTAGTACTGAAAGTTTGCAATATCGGATTTCTATTGAGACGCTGGATTTTCAGGTCTGCTGTGTTTGCCTTTGGTTCATATTTATTGGACTGATACTCACAGGGCTGACTCTGTACTATATAAAGATAATTGTGTAGCTAATGCACTTGCATCATACTGAGGAGACTGTTTGGATCCAGAGATCTTGATACTGCTAAATAAACACAACTTTTGGAGAAATATTTACTTTCTGCACTGCTGTATTGTCAATTTATGTTCCTTTTTTACATAATGGTTTTAGTGTAACATTAAAGATGAATTGCACTGGCCATTCTGAAACATGCTTGTATCTTAATGATTTTTCTTTATCCCTTTCTTTTGGCATAGCCATGTCTGCATTACAAAAGTTTACCACAGAATGCTATATGACTTATATTCTTGTTTTTTGATAGTTATTGCAGATGAGTGTATTTTTTACTTTGTAGGAAGGTCTGGCATTTTTCCTGTGTTATCAGAAAGACAAATGTGTTACATTTGTGGTTTTCTACCTGACTGCCATCCACAATTGTGGAGATGGCACTTAAAATAGTTGTCTTAATTTTTTTAAACTACATTGTGAATTTTTATTGTTAATCTAGTAATGTATTAGAGATTTAAACCTGTGATATCTGCATTAAAGAACTGTTACAGATTGTTGTTGATATTCGATTTAGAATTTTTTTGGGGGGAGCTGATATAACGTGTGCAGTCATAGGGAGTATTAACTTTTAAATTGTTGTGTGCATTATGGATGCATGCATTCAACATAACTGTTCACAGCCATTCTGTCTGTATGTTATATACTTAATTATGTGTCTGTTTTCTGTTTCCTCTCAAACAAGGATATAGCAGCAGTGAAGAAATCTGTACCCTGCAAACCACCAAACAATGATGCAGAAAATGATGTCATTATTTGGGCCTTACTTCACCACGGATCTTTTCTATTAGGGACAGGTAGAGGTGACCAGTTTGCCCGAGACAGGATATAGCAGCAGGTGTTTGACAGCATCAATGCTGTTGGAAGGCATGGAAGAACTTACTCCCAGATACAACACCGGATGAGTGATATGATAACTTCTGCCTGCTGTAGGACAGTTGCAATTGCCTGGGAACCAATGGTTAAAGGAGGTGCTCCTGCTACTGAGCCACCACTAACTGAAACAGAGGAGTTCCTGTCCACTGATAGAGATCAAGATAGCTGGGCAGAAGGTTCCTACAGAATCCTTGACATTGGTGCTGATGTTGACAACAGACCCACAGTGCTACAAGCAGATCTTCCATGTATGCAAAATGCAAGAGTCATTGTTATATCTTTATCTGCATATGCCTGATTTATATAGATCCAACAATAAGTTTGAGTCAGGCGACGCAGTCATAGAGAAACAGAAGAGGGTGTTGGAGAAATCCAACTGTTCACTACATTTTTGTATGAGAATATTTTTAGTCTGCACACTTGAAGGGGATTGTTCTCTTTTTTTTTTTTTTGCTTTATTTGCATTGTGATACTTATCAGCCTTCTTTCCTTTCTCTTCATCACATGAATGAACATTTGGATTGCAGGCTGCCAGCCCACCTGCACATGGTAACCACATAATTGGTTATTGTTATTACTGTATATAAGGTAGATTCAGGTCTATATAAGATTAAAATTTGTGAAGCTTTAGCATCTGCTACAGTTTAACATACCTTTCATATATGGAAAATATGTTATCAGTTTTGCTCTCTATTTCTCTGTTTCTTGTGTCTATTGCTTGTTATCATAGGTAATGCTGAGAGTGGCACTGTGGAACTCCTACCACCTGATGTCAGAGTATCATTAGCCTCTGATGATGATGATGATGATGATGATGACAATGATACTGGTGATGAACAGGCATAATCTGATGATGTAGAAAGTCAGAATAACACTGAGGTTGTGAATCCCACATCCCTTTCCCATTTTTTGGACACTGACAATATGCATACACATACAAATGACTTGGAGACGTCTGATATAGGACAGGTTAAAGATGACCCAGTTGATGAAACTAGTGTAGTTACTCTGTTTGCAGATCATGTAGCTTTTCCCTATAGCCATTGTGGGGGTGTGGTGCCATACAGGAGGTTTGGTAGGGATACTCAGAGGAGGCCTGCTGTTCACCCTCCTTTCATGCTGTTGTGTTACGAGGTGCCACCAGATGTATGTGTAGGACCATAGTGGAGGCATAGGCATGTTCCACCATAACCTTAGAAGAGATATTGTGACTACTAAACACCATGCATTCCAATGTGCATAATTCCTTGAACCACATGGGCAACTCCTTGATTAGGATGAAAGCCACACTGGATTAGACAGTGTGTGTGATGGAATGTCTGTTGGGGTAGGGTGGACATCCATGTGGAAAGAGAGCTGCTACATCTTCTGGTGTTAGCAGACATTCCCATGCAAGATTGCACTCCCATAATGATAAAACATCTGCTGCTCTGTCAGTGATTGTGGTGTCCAACCTCAGACATGGTAATCCATGGGGTCATGGTCCTGGACATAGTTGTAAGGAGAGATCATCCAGCAGACATTGCTCATGGGCAGATAACACCTAAACTTATAGCAATGGCTGTGGAAGTAGCAATGCAACTCCTGGAAGAGGTGATTGTCATGGCTGAGGGAAACAACACTGAAGTGACTACTCTACCATGCACAGCTCACACCCGCCTGACATTCCAGGTCATAGTGCAGGCAAAGTGCTTGATTGTGTTCATGCAGACACACACAAACATTGAAAAAAAAATAATTTGCCAATACCACTTCCCACACATGCAAACTATCTAAAAAGTACTGCTGAGTGTTATATATCTGTTGTTACTGGCCCTGAATATGTATATTCTGATAGATACATGTGTTTCTTACTTGCACGCACTCACTTCTTTAGTGTCAGCCTTGCTCTCCCACCACCCTATCCCTACTATGTGTAAATGATGATGACTGTTCCCTGCCCCTTGCACACATGTTTATGACTTAGGGATGCATATATGTCTGATACACATAGTGGATAGATAATATTTGCTTATTCACAAATTTGCATTTATTCATATGTATTACAGAAGTAAATTTTTTGATTTCTTGTTCCTACTCATTTGTGAATGATTGCTTCTATAATTGTTGAACCTTGATGTACTTCAGTCAGAATTGTCATTAAAGCAATGGAAACATTAGGTACTTCAGTTTTGCTTCTTGGTATAGTTGTGCAAATGAGGGTATAATTGATCTGGTCCATGTTTTATCGACAGTAGTCCATTGAAATGCTTGAATCATAGTATTGGTTCTAATACGTAACTATATATTGCAAAAATTTGACATAGGAGATAATACTGACATAACTGTATACCTCAGACAAACGCTGTGCTCAGGGGCATATACATATTTCCATATGAAGGTAATCGATCATATTACTTTTTTTCTTTCTAGGTTCCACTTCCTTGCCATTATTGCAGGTACAAATTTTGTCGTCGGGGGTTGTCCCTGTCTGATGCTATCAGAACACAGTCATTACATGGTAAAGTAAAGGTGGTGGAGTCCAATAGTCATCAGTCTTCCTATGTGCATGTGTGTGGGATCTTAAGCTTTGACCTAGGTAGTGACTGTGTGTGCTATCCTTTGCTTTTCAGCCAGAGCAAGGGTCTGTTGTGCAAGACTCCATCTGCCAGTACAATCTGCAGCTTGTGGTTTTCCCTCAGATTCCTCATCTGTACCTGCTGATTATGGTCCTGCCTATTATCCTTAAAATTGTGGTCATGCCCTTTGCTGTCCTTGCTGAAGCTGTTTCCTGAAAATGATATTGTGTAATATGACACAGACTGTAAGTACTTCAGCAGAGGTGTCTGGGTCATACTGCAGTGCACCTGCTGATGTGTTTAGATACCGGAACCTTGTTTTATGCAATCCAAGCACATATTTTATGACCTTCCTAGTTTCAGCATGGGCTTCAGTGTATCCTTGCTCAGGGGGTTGTGTGGGTTTATCATGGGTGTCATGAGCCAGGGCTCCTGTGCATAACCTGCATCCATACTAGATGCCCTTGAGGAATGTCATGCCTAGCAATCTTGGTGTACAGGTCACAAGTGTTCCGTGAGCAGTGTGTGTGTGTGTGTGTGTGTGTGTGTGTGTGTGTGTGTGTGTGTGTGTGTGTGTGTGTGTGTGTGTGTTTGTCATGGAAACTGCCTGGGTTGCCTGCACAGACATTGTAGATGATCCCTTGGGCATTACAAAAAACCTGACAGTTTACAGAGTGTTAACCTTCTCTGTTTATGTACCTCCTTTTCTGTTCCCTGTGTGGGGTTTTTATTTCTATATGTGTGCAATCTATGGCCCCAACACTTCAAGGAAGTATGCTACTGCATAAAACTCATGCACTTTTCTTGCTCTCTCCTGTGGGGTATGTAGGAAACAGGTGTGATCCCTTGCATGTGGTAGCATTGCATTTAAAAAGTGATGCAATATTCTTGAAGCTGATACATGTGATACCCTTAATATATCCTTTGTGGGTCTGTGACAAATGCCAGTAGCTAGTATATGTAATGATAAACATGCCATTGTTTCCACTGGGATGAGTTCTCCACAATTTCTCTGAGGCCTGAGGTGGGGGCAAGAAAGGTTTCCCTCTCCACCCTGTATCTGTCAGCAATTTTTGTGTCATGCAGACCTTGATAAGTCAAACGGGATCCAAACACCCTTCTTTTTGCCTGAGGCCTGGCAGGAGCAGCACCCTGATTTAAAGCCTGTTGCACATACAGTGTAATAATATCAGCAGCAACCCCTAACATGTTTTTTTTCTATGGGCAATCATGATGCATTCCAAAGAGTTTTGGTTTGCTTGGCAAAAGCCTACACTGAGTATACATGATTTCTTTATATCTTCCTAATAGCTAAGCCATATTGTATTAGTTAATTAGCATTTACTTCGGCTATTTATGCTGTCATTATCATAGTCTGCTGTTTATCAGGGTGTGGCGGCTCTACACCTCATGTGGAGATGTTTAATGAATACTAAATAGCACACTAATGTGTTGCATACTGCAGCTTTTAATGATTCTGGCCCTTTGTTTAAAAAAAATCTAGTTTTCAAGCACCTTATCATCTGAGTGTGAGTGTTTGAACCATACCTCTCAACTCTACAGATTTTTGCAGAATATCCAGATTTTTGCCTCATATTTTTAGTCTATTTCTCATAAAATTGTTTTTTTTCCTGGCAAGTCACTAGCAAATTATTGAGGGTTTAAGTCAGAAAATAATGACAGACATTTGAGTTTCAGACTTCATACTCTTCAGAATATTCATTCTACTGCAAAACGTGTTATTCTATCAATTTTATAAGTTTGAAAGAGCAATGTTTAAAAAAGTGTCCCCATATTTGTGCCTTTGGACCCCCATTATTAATGGCTTTGTCCAGATTTCTTGCTCCAAAATGTTGAGAGGCATGGTTTGAACAATCAATATTGAAACACATATATTACCAACAGAAAGACATATTTAGCTTTGGATATAACCTTACATATGATGAAAAATAGGCTTTGAAATATTTAAAAAGCCAAGAAGATATGGTAGTGACAAATGTAGATAAAGGTGGGGTAGTTATGGGCCAAGTCTGACCAGTATGTTTAAGAAAACTATAGATTCTTTTTTAACTGAAATGGTGACTTATTAAGTAATATATATGAATGCTAAAAATCAACTGATGGTCAAATATGCTGCCAGTCAAAGGTTAAATTTATTATCAAATGTTCATAAAGAGAATACTTCAAATCCTGGCAGACCTATTGTCTACAGAATTGGGTTGACTGACCGAGCCCATTTTAGAGTTTCTTGAATTTTTACCTAAATCCCCTATTGATTCATGTCAGAGCAAGGCTGCATGATACTCCTGAGGTTTCAGCATTACTGGAGGGTGTACAGGTATTGTATACCATGTGGTTATGTGCTCTCAGTCTTAAGAGTTTATATATATATCAATTTTCCATTTTAGGAGGCTGGAAGCAATGAAATGTTGGCAGGTAAAAGTGAGCTATATCCACTTGAATTTAATGAGTTTTTGTTAAATTTGTTATCCATTGTTTTGGAAATTAATGCAATACATTTTGATGGAAAATCCTTTTTACAGTCATGAGGTACTGCCGTGGGTGCTACATTTGCCCCCATTTATGCAGATTTATATTTTGGCTATCTTGAGCTTCTATATATTTGTGATTTTGCCCACAATGAGTTTGGCTCACAGCTGGTTATGTGGTGTCCATTTTTTAGATAATGTGTATTTTGGGGGGGATGGGGAGGATAGCAGTGGTGATGAATTTAAACTATTTTGTCAGTGTTTAACTCATTACATCTAAGTGACGCCTCCAGGTGCATCTACAGTTAACTCCTACTGACACCTCTAAGCGTTAAATATTGGTTGTTCATATTTGCATCAATAATTCCAAAATTATGCTATGTACAAGTTTTTAAAAGATTTCAACTTAAAGCTTACACAATGGCAAACTCAACTGCAGTAATATTTGGCCTCACTCTAGTGCAGGTAAAGAGATATTAACTGCAATTTTTATGATGTAATTTATATAGATATAATTTTCACATTTTTCTAAATAGCTCAAC
>NC_056728.1:445985638-446078138 GCF_019279795.1 Protopterus annectens | reverse complement strand
GGTTAGGGTGCGGGTAGGGTAAGTGTGCGGTTGTGTCGGACCTTAGGGTTAGGGTTTGGGTTACGGTTAGTGCATGTATGGTTGTGTGTATTGTCGGTATTTTGTGTTGTCGGTGTGTTGGTGTCGGTGATTTGTGTTTTGGCGTTGTGGCGTTTCGGTTAACTGAAGGTGATCCATATATATATACTATGATATATATCACTTCTAACAATTAAATATTGTTATGGCAAATGAAAATTAGTTATGTTCAGCCTTTAATGCAAGTGAACAAATAAGTGAATGAAGTGGTTTTCGGCTAGCTAAGCCATTTTGTGATACTATTTTTCGGGATAAGAGTATTTAATTTTAGATGTGTGTTTTTGAGATGAAGATATTTTTTACAAGTAATTTGGTCAGATTCTATGTACCATAAAATATGTTGAATAATTGCAAAGCCTTGTCCTTTTCTCTTTCTAAGAAGGTGCATTTGCTATACTCAGTAGCATTAGGCAAAGAAGGCTATGTGGGAAGTGTTTGTACTTCTCCTAAAGATAGAAAAAAACAGCTCTTATAATTATTTTTTTTTTTTTATGGGGATGTAAATTCGATCCCATTAAAAGAGGAACAGTGTGTTGCAACAACCAGGAAGGAGGATTAGGGTTGTATAATCAACCCTATAGTCTATTTTGCCTGTCTGCATTTTTGTTGGGTTTTATCAAAACTAACACTGTATATAGAGACACTGATATGCTTGGGAAAATATTAGATATCGAGATATATGGAATATTGTTTCAATAAGGAAAGGGAAATTGATTTCTAGTCATAATGAATGAGAATATTGCTTGGAAATTAGATTTGGGAGGGATATTACTTCACAGAAAACTGTGGTGCAAATTGATATTGGATACATGTTATTATACTAGATCTTGTTAGGAAGTAAATCATACTGGGGAAGTTGAACATATACAATGTTTTAAGTAGGTTTATGAAATTAAATTTTTCTTATTGAGGTTGATGTTGGGGAAATTGGTTGTCAAAAGTTTAATGAAATATCAAATTAAGGAAGAGAGACTTTTTGAGATGTGTTTATGTGAAAAAAATAAGGGCTGTGCTTTCCTTTCATGCAGTAGAGTCCAATATTATTGGAAAAATTTTATTGAATTATAAAGTGTAGTCATTTTTATTTGTTAATTTAGTTCATTTAGTTTATGGTAGTTATGATATTTTGGATAACACTAGAAAGTGTTACCATAAGATTATAGTTAGTGCTGTCTCGGTACTTTGGATAGCTTGATGTTATGAATTGCCATATACTAAGTTACGGGACTGCCAATTGCTTTGGGGAAAGCTGAAGTATTGGTTATGGGGGAAGGAATGGGGAATTCTTTTTTGATAATTTTGTTTTCATAGATAATTTCACTTTTTCTGCATTTTAATGACATGTTAGTGTATATCTTCCATTTGATGCAATTTTTCCTATTTTTGCTTATTGAATGTTAGGGTCTATATTATAACATCGAAGTTACAGAACATCGAATACAATATGGTCGACACCATATTGTTAAAGTTCCATAACTTCGAAAATGAAAAAAAAATCAAAACTTTAAATTTTTACCTCATGCACCCCCACACCCCCCGCTACTTAAATATACCAACTCCGAGACTGCACTACATTGCAGTAAACAGAAATCTTCCCTTATGGAGATTTCCATTTACATGCTTGAGATTCTGAGCATTTGATATTCTCGTGCCGACAATGTCAGATTTGACATTGTCGGCTTTTGCGAATATAATATAGACCTGAATGTTATATACATAATTTTCTTATAAAAGCTTCCCTACTCATTTCTAACTGCTATGGTATCTTCAACATCCACCTGAGCTACCACCAACTCAGGTAGATGGGACCTCGGTTTAACATCTCATCTGAAAGATGGCACACTCAGGAGTGCAGCATCCCCACCACCACCCCCATGCTGCACTGCAATGTCAGTACTGTAAAATTAACCAAATGACCCAGTGTTTGGATAGAATACACAACCTTCCACACTTTTTTTGTTCACTAAAGGTAAACATGGTAACAATTGTTGTTAGCAGTACTGAACATAATAAAACTTTTTCTAAAATTAAACTCTTCTGTTGCCTGGCCATGGGCCCCCAGGATCATTCAGCTCCAGCCAGCTGATATGAATCAGATCTAATATAATTTGCCTCTGGTTGTTCACAGGAATACTTCATTCATAGTGTCTGGCTAAATATACTTTGAGACTACTATCAAGAATAGCATTTATACTAATGAAATATAAGCAAATATTTGTTTTGAAAAAGGGGTCACAAACCTGAAAGGACTTATTGATTTCTTGACTTTTGTGAACATTCAGTAACTTCACATATATTATTCTGAGAAATAAAGTACAGAAAATTATTTTTCCTTCAAATTTGCCTTTTTCAGATTGGTATTTGAGTATTATTCTGACCTGGGGCACCTAAAAATATTTGAGATATATAGATTAGATAGATAGATAGATAGATAGATAGATAGATAGATAGATAGATAGATAGATAGATAGAGATACATATATCTATTTATCTATCTGTCTATCTATCTAGCTAGCTAAACATTGCAAATTCATAATGTTGACTAGCATTCCATTTAAATTGATGGAATATTTAATCAAAAAAAGTATACAAAAGCAAGTGATTTTAAATGGGACAAGCACGTCTTGCACCCCCTAAATGGGGGAAGATGCCTACACAGCCACTGCACATTAAATATGCCAATACAGAGTTCAGAGAGCCATGAAGAAAAGGAGGAACTTCCTTAACACTACTATTCACAGATGTCTTACAGAACCTCTGCCACCTAAGCGAAGAAATGGGAATTGAGTAAGTCAACCTTTCCCATTTCAACAAAATCATGTGTGTGTGTGTGTGTGTGTGTGTGTGTGTGTGTGTGTGTGTGTGTGTGTGTGTGTGTGTGTGTGTGTATGTATAAATACATATATATATATTTATATATATATATATATATATATATATATATATATATATATAAATATGAGTTTACTTCAGTAGACCGAATTTACACTTACCCAATTGCAGATTCTGGAGATGACAACACCAAACTTTCAATAAACCGAACCTGAATATCACCGATTTTTTTTAGAAGGGATGGAGACACTTGGCCAACATGGGGAAATTTGCCCCTTTCCCCACTGTAGTGTGATCCAAGAGTTGATTTATTTAGTTAGGGGATTGGGGGTGAGTAGCCTCCCACTGGGTTTGTTTGACATACATTTCCTGTTATTCTGTTAAATTTTGGCCAAGTGCCTTCTTTCACTGTAAAAATCTTTGGCAATGTAAAGGTTCGGTTAATTGCAATTTCATTGTTTCATCTTGGTAATCTGCAGTTCAGGTAAATGTAAATTAAGTCTACTGACGTATACCCATACATATATGTATATAAATACATACACATGCGTGTATGTAGGCTTGCTATAAAATATGGCTGTTAGATAAAGGTGGTCCAAGTGTGGGTGAACAACATGGAATAAAACATTCTGAGGATTATACAGAGAAAGACATGCCTGAAGTCTTCATGCATGTCACAAATACAGGCAAGACTGTGGTCCTCAGGGGAATCCTTCCTTCTCCAAGAAAGAAGCCAAGGTACAAATAAAAGATAATTGTTTTCAACAACTGGCTAAATAGTTGGGGTCATTTTAGCAGAATTCAGTATGTATGAGTATGGGTCAAGATGCTTGACAGTTCTAATTACTCTGTAAAAGATGTCTGTCCTACTCATTCCAAGGCTTCTGCATACTGGTTAAAGCCTTTGCTGCTCCCAGAGTGATGTTTCTAGGCAGAGTCAAGCTAATGGGCATCCCAGTGTAACTAACATGTCATAGCCAAAGCAGGATCACTTTAAGGTGGCTAAGTACAATGGCAGAAGTTTCAACAGCAAACACATTAACCTTGAGGCTCTCCTGCATTTGGAATCCATCCATATTTGTGTAATTCCTTAAACTTTGTGTAATTCCTTAAACTTTAGAAAGAACTCCTTCCATATCTGGGTTTTGTGCCTGCTATGCCTTCAGCCATGATAGCAACTATGGTAATGTTTCCACATTTGTTGGAGACCATATTGTCTCTAGATTCCCAGATAATCTCAAACAGAAGTTGTTGAACTCCAGATCAGAATAACCAGGGCCAACCATCAGTTTATAGCCTGTTACAGGACACCCTCCTGAAAATCATATAACTTCAAATGTGCCAGCTGAACTCCCCCTAAACAACAACTTCATTATTTTATGAGTCTATAACTACCCTTAAGTAAACTGGAGTAGCAGTACCTTCAATGTAGGAAATACCGAAAAGTTCTTAGATTTAATAAATACAAAATCCCTGCACCAGATTATTAACAAACCCAATTAGAGAACATAATATTTTTGACTTGGTCCTTAGAATCATCATATTTTATTCATGCACTATTCCTATCCCATATTTTATTCAAGCACTATTCCTATGGCATCTCCTTCCACAGTTAAGTCAGATCATAAACTAGTGACTTTCTTCTTCAGAATTTATGAACTCATTGAAACCAATATCTCAGAATTCAAGCATTACAAACGTACTTATCTCATCAAATTCCACTATGACATTTTGAGAGTCAGTTATAACAGCATCACCCTAAGAGGTAGCTTCACCAAGGAGTTCTATGCCCAGTTAGATAAATATAAAGAACAGGCAGTCCCACCCAACCAGCTCTAAATATAATGGGACATTTAAAAACTAACCACCTCTGTACTCCACCAACATAATAAATTATACAATATAATAAAAAAAATCCTTTCATGTATGCAACAGATCGAAAGACCCAAAACATTGCTAATAAAATGTATAACTTACATCAGAACTAGACCAGAAATCTACCTACACAGCAGCCAATTCATAAAAAGCTGCTATTCAACAGGTAATCTATGCAATCACTACATCCTACTGAAAGGAACTAGAAATACTAATACAAACTAACAATGTGGGAAATGGCTAAATGGAATATGGGGTAGTCTGTTTTTTCTGGTACTTGCAATGTCCTGCATGTCATAAAAATGGAACTTAGTATTTGACTTGTGGTATTGCATTTGGTTATGAAACTCATTCCAAAAATGTTTATTACAATTTAATTCATGAATGATATACAAGAACCCCATATATTCCATTTTAATCCTAACAGTAGACATGATAAAAATGTGTACCTGACCTGTAGTGCAGATATTTTGTTTAAAACGTCCATCCTGCATCAAGTATTTATCATTACTTTGCACATCATCAAACACTTATTACCACTCTGCTTGTGCATTTAATTGTTGTAATCCTACCCTATTCCATTCACAACAAAATAAAAAAAAAAAGCACAACCTTTTTCTACTGATGGCTTAGAGATCTACATTCCTGGCTTTGCCATTCAACACTAAGCTTGTTCATTAAATGTTATCAGTTATTCCATATGAATGGATTGATGATACTTTGAGCCTCTTAACTGCCCTCTGCTCTCTCATCAGCTGCTATAGTTAACAGACTTGTATTCTGTCATTTCTAGTTGTAATATGTGTCACTTGCTATAGGCTATAATAACATTAACTGTTAGAGGGAAAGGCAGCTCTAGCGGCTTTCTCAATCAGAGGCTGTTGTTTATTTTCCTCTCTACATCCATGGTTACATTACCACACTTAGTAATTAAATATATTGTCACATAGTATTTTTGTATTGTTATCGGTACTTAATGGCAACTACATACACTACTTACAGTTACTATTCCACTTAATTTTGTATATTATCTGTTTCTTGCCTACTTTGTTTCACAGTCACGTTGCCCAGTCTCCACTGTACTGCACGTCTGCACAATGTTTGTCTTCCACTGTGAGCTGGAAGCGTGTCCTGCTTCACTTCTCTTGTAACCCTTTTATCCCAGTCATCTTGGTCCTCCATAAGTTTATACATCAAACCCCAAACACTGCCCACAAGCACTCCTATTTTAAGGTGTAGTGTCATATACCTAACTATATCCTGCATACCTAACTATACCCTGTAACTATGTAAATTAATTACTACCTGTTTTATCTGCATTTTCAGACAAATGCTTTTAGAAGGCTAAAGCAAGCATAACAACTACACCAATTAGGTTTTACATACCAAACCTAACACAGATCCCTTTATTCCTTAAAAACCACACTAATTTTCAAATTAGCACTCCCACTAATACACAGTACAGACCACATACCTCACCAGACAGACAAGAATGTATATAGCTGTTACTGCTACAACACCAAAATTACTAACATGCATTCCAATATAACTGCATACAACCACTACAAATGAATCATATAATATCCACCTCTCTCAACAGACACACAAAGGCACTTTCCTGCTACATTACCTGATTAATTACTGTAGATGAAGGAGCTAAAATCATGCACTTCAGTGCAAAAAACGTAAACAATAAATTGCTCAGTTAAGTCTAGACTCTACAATTCTGCCCATATATATTAGCATTATCAGAAACTTGATTCATTTTCGACTTCCAAGACACAGAACTTAATACACCTGACTACAAAATCTTTATGTCATAAATGCTAAACATCTTCATAAAGGATACATTTATCTTAATACAAAACATGTTCCTAACATGGTCGCTTTAACTTTAAACTGTTTCCGAAATAGCTATACAAGTGCAGTGTTATTTCTAAATGATGGTAATAATCATTGGTCTGAGCAAGTTGAACAAACCTTCATTGCAACATACAGGCCATCATCTCCTTCCAATGAAACAATAAACCAACAAGAAAATACCCTAAAACCATCACAAACAATATTTTAGACTGGATACTTACAACACATCCAAGTTATTTTAGAAAAGTGAGATTCTACCAAATGGTCTTAGCAACCACAATCCAATATATACTACTTGGAAAAAATAAAATATCTTCCTTTTAACAAATGTCTAATTATTAGAAATTGGACAAACTACCATTCAACTTACTGCAATCAGGACTGTCAACAATTAACTGGTCAATACATAACCTTACACATTTATTACACCATAAACTAGATTAATATGTTCCAGATAGAATTACAAGAATCAAAGAAAAGGCTCTTTGTCCTGGTTCCCTTCAAAAAGCACATCACGCCAAATGAGATTTGATGATCTTTATTAAACTTCCACAAACATAACTTTATTGAATAATATTTTAATTTATTGATCACACTGTAAACATCCATATAACCATTTATTAGGCAGTGTAACCTCACCCACCCTAACCAAATAAGCAGTGTCCTCACCTCTACTCGCTTACTTGTAATTATCAAGCAGTATTCCACTGCTCACTTTCATTCCCCAGCTCATTGAATTAAGCATCTAACACCAGAGGGGCAGCAGAAGAGGGACAAGCCTGCCCCTCTTCTCCACCAACCAGCCTGACACAGATTGTTCCCCCTCATTCACTCCAAAACATTCAGCAAACCCTCCAAAACAAATATTAAAGAGGCTCAAACATAAATCATGCAGGTGTACTCCATCCTCTCTTTACCAAACTGGATCCCTGTCACTGACATCCCAATACCCTATCATATAACTACCAAAGCAGCCAGTTGCCTAACTACCCTAAATTAACAAACAGATAAGCCCTCTCCAAAGACAAAATAACCATGGTGCTGCCTCTGACCACACAATACACATACCTGGGTATAACCTCTTTATGTAAACAGATTCCCAGTTATCCTACTACCAACTTCAGAATTATTCCCAGATTGTTACCTGCCAAATGTACCACCAGGACGCTAAGGACCCAATGCCACCCAAAACAGTGCAAACCCAATTGTGGGCCATACAACCTAATTGCAGCCACCTTTTGCTGCCCAGTGGATATAAGCATGACCAAAATGAGATTTCCTTTTCTAGAAAAGTAGTTTAATGCTAAGCCAGTCACCATACCTAATTATCTAATACAGGACAAGAAAGGATATGATGACCAACATCCCACCCTCTTAGTGACTTGTTTGCTCAAAGCTGCACTGAGTTAGGCATTCTGCCCTTGCTGTACTGTTTTCCAAATACCTGCTGAGAGAATACAAGAGATAAGTGCTGATTTTTAACTGTTTTCTGCACTTTCTGATTAACTAAAACAATATTTGCTACATATCTGTTTCTTTAAACTGTGCAACTGTATTTTACTGCATTTTTTAGATTGTCTGCTAATTGAATTCCTCTTACAACTGTAATTACTCTTTATCTGCTTATTTTGTTCATTTTACTTGTTTACTGCACTTGAAAAACACTAGCATAGACTAGGTTCAGGTTTTTGCTGACTCTAGTACGGTTTGCGATCTTTGGAGCTTGTAAAACAGTTAATCTTTTGTCTGGAGAGGTTCCCCTGTCCCCTCATGGGAGGAAGGTACAGTTTGGACTGATCTAGCTAGAGTTACTGTTGCAGGGCTCTGTTTAGGACATTTTGATTGGATAATTTGAACTTTGGCTGTTCCTGTTTTTCCGCTTTAACAAGCCTGTGTTTGAACTGGTTTGTGCTTGTTTGCGCAAAGTTGCAGTGAGTTGTACCTTCTGCTCTTGCTCTACTGTTTTCCAGATATCTGCTGAGAGGCTACAAAAGATAAGTGCTTATTTTCAATAGTTTTCTGCACTTTCTGATTAACTAAAACAATTTTTGCTGCATATCTGTTTCTTTAAACTGTACAACTGTATTTTACTGCATTTTTTAGATTGTCTGCTAATTGAATTCCTCTTACAATTGTAAGTACTGTTCAGCTGCTTGCTTTGTTCATTTTACTTGTTTGCTGCACTTAAAAAACACTAGCATAGACTAGGTTCAGGTGTTTGCTGAATCTAGTACTGTTGGTGACCTTTGGAGCTTGTAAAACAGTTAAACTTTTGTCTGGAGAGGCCCCATGAAACCTTGTGCAAGGAAGGTACAGTTTGGACTGATCTAGTTAGAGTTACTATTTCAGGGCTCTGTTTAGGGCCTTTTGATGGATAATTTGAAGTTTGGCTGTTTCCTGTTTTTCTGCTTTAATAAGCCTGTGTTTGAACCAGTTTGTGCTTGTTTGCTCAAAGCTGCAGTGAGTTAGGCCTTCTGCCCTTGCTGTACTGTTTTCCAAATATCTACCAAGAGATTACAAAAGTTACGTGCTTATTTTCCAACTGTTTTCTGCACGTTCTGATTAACTAAAACAATATGTGCTGCACATCTGTTTGTATTTTACTGCATTTTTCGATTATCTGCTAATTGGATTCTTCTTACAACTATAATTATTGTTGCTGCACCTTGAAAAATATTAACATAGACTAGGTTCAGGTTTTGCTGAATCTAGTACTGCTTGTGACCTTTGGAGCTTATAAAACAGTTAATCTTTTGTCTGGATAGCCCCCCCCCCTCGTGCCCTCATGGGAAGAAGGTACCATTTCAGTCTGGTCTGATATAGCTATAGTTACTGTTGCAGGGCTCTGTTTAGGGTGCTTTGATTGGATAATTTGAACTTTGGCTGTGTCCTGTTTTTCTGCTTTAAAACACATGTGTTTAAATGGGTTTGTGCTTGTTTTCACGTATTTGTGCATCACGCAGCATCACACACTATGTGCAGAGGGATTGCTGGTTATAGACACCTGCTCTCAAGTCTAGCAAATATTACCTAAACCAGAGCTCTTTGTGCCTAAACCTACTAACACCTGCCTCTGCTATATTCCCTCTTCAATTGTTATAGCCAGACAAGATTATTCCTAGGACCATGATCTGTCAGTTCCCTCCTTTTCTCCTACCAGCCTGGTTGACATGAGTCTATTGAGGCAGTGTAGCAACTGCCTCATATACCTGACAACCCCCTACTTCTAAATCATTCCTGTACCATTTGTAAGAGATGCACCTGCATTATGAATCTAGAATCACAGGTCTCTCATGCAATAGATAGCAACACCAGAGACCTCTAAAGCACATACATACTAAACCAACCACAACACCCAAAACACACAATACATATAATGACACAAGCACATATGTCTCACCATCAAAGCTCATAAGGCAATGCACATCCACTACAAATATCTTAGTCATAGTACTCTGTAGTGAGACACACAGATGTCTCCCTTGCCAGGCTGAACAAGGAGAAAGTCACAGTCAGTTGTCTTTCTGGTGCTAGGATTCATCAGATTACACAGGCACTCAAGTCTCTCATCAACAAGTACCGTTATGATTTGGTCAATAACATATGTTGGTGTGAACAACTTGAGATGCACCTCTCTGGACTACATGAAGAGAGACATGACTGAGCTATAGATAGCGTTCGTTCTCATATGGGATCACGAACAGAAAGGATTGAAGCACATTATAGCAGCTACAATGAAAGGGTCTGAATTGAGAGATGAGAAGTCAGCAAGCAAAGGAGAGTAGTAGCACTGAAATTGAATTCATCCTCAAGTCTTGCATCAAAACAGATTGGGGTCATCTTCCCTGTGTGACTGACTTGTCAGTGAGCAGCATATAAAAGGGAAGGAGAAGTTTGGAAGATTTGGTTCTGCACAGTCTTGCCCTGCAAGCCACAGGCTGTTTTCCATCAAGAAGAGTGCAATAGCACAGTTGTCTGCTCTGCACACAGTCACATAAACATGCAAAACAGGTAGAGTCTTACAAACAATGAAAAATAAAAGGCAGCTGTTGCAAGGCAAAAGTGATGCTTGGTAGGTGGCAAATCCTTTATAAGCAGAAAACTCCAAATCCAGAAAAATACAGACAATATTCATCCAAGATAAAACAGTGCAAGCAAACACAGCAGTATTAAGCGCTTTCGTCTGGTAGATGACTTCCTCAGAATACCCTCATAAACATGCCCAATGGATGAGATACCACTGACCTCTGCTTACGGGTCTCTGCACAGCAATGTAGGCCAGGCGCTTCCTCATGGATGAAGAAAACAGTGGGTTGATTTGCAGTGTGCTTTAACTTGCTCTCATCGCGGGCGTTTGCTCTCATTGTATGAACTTTGAAGTTTACTGCTGGCTGCCTGTTTTACTATATGAGCCCATGGACTTTGGAGTTTACTGCTGGCTGCTTACGGACTTTAAGAACTAAACATGTATTTGCAACTGAGCAAAGGAGACAAATTTGTGCCATAGAGACAAGCAATGTAAATGTAATGCAAAAAGACAAAAATGTTCTAAAAAGATGACATTTCCTAATATCTTCAATCCTGTAGGCCTAGTGCAACCATGAACAACATCTTATATTGACTATTATACCAGCATTCAAGGATCAAGAACAGCATATGGATTTTTGAACATACCAGATTTTATAGTCACTGTAATTATTTTTTGTGTATGACATTACAGCTAAATATACAACCTGGGATTAATGGTCCGGTCATGTAATACACATTAAGATAATTTTTGAGCCCTAATCATTGGGTTATTTGTGATTATGGAACTGGTTTATGTTTTTTACAGCCATATGATCTGCTTTATGGGCCAGTAAGCCCTCTTTTGTTCGTTATTGTTCTGGTGACTTTCATAGGCTGTGATTTCTAACATAAGATTTGGTCTTGTGGACTAAACTCTATTTGTATCAGAGTAATATATATATATATATATATATATATATATATATATATATATATATATATATATATATATTGTATGGTCCTTGGCTATTAGTTTTCTGCATTTTGTATTAAACAGTGTATATTGTATTTAACATTTTAGTCACGGGTATGCAGCCGTGAGCACCTACTTAGACTGAGTATTTATCTCATTATTTACGGATTAAGAACACCACATGGGAACAACTTTTGTATTGCAAATACATATCTTTGATAGTTTTTACAGATTTGTGTGTTCTGTTCATGGTGCATTCTTTAAAACTTTGTTGTTTCAACATCTAGACATTGGCCTATACATTTTATATGGTTTGTTGATATTGTAGGAAGTCATTTTTTTTATTTGATTTCCTACTTATATGTCTGCCTTATACTGTTTTTGGGTACACCAGGCCTTACACACAACCAACCATACTATTAAAAGCACTGTTCTATCCTACTTTAATCATTACTTTGCTTGTTCTTTCCAACCTAACCTCTTACCACACTCAACTCAGTAACCACACCCTTCCCCCCGGCAGACAGACTCCACAATTAACTACACCAAACTAAATAACATACCTATAGAGCAATACATCCCCACCCACACCCAACACCTTGCTTACCCACACTATAAACTAACATTCAAAATAAAACCTTATATCTCTCAAAGACTAAACAAAATATTACACAAATTTAGCAAAAACTACTCACACTTACTCAAAACATTCACTAGTTGCGATGACATACACCCCAACCCAGGACCTACATCACCTATAAACACCACCCCAAACCAGCTAAATGCCCTTTACAATAGACCTAGAACATCTACCCTCTTCTTAAACATCAATTTAAGAAGCATAGTCAATAAAACACATGACCTTCATGCGTTGTTTACCCTACACAAACCTGAAGTCACAATATTAACAGAAACATGGCTTAAACCAGAACACCACCATGATGAAATTACTGCCCCAGGCTACAATATGATTAGAAAAGACAGACTAGGAAAAAAGGGAGGGGGTGTAGCAATCCTCTTCCAAAATCACCTCACCATAAAGCAACTAGACTACAATAACCCAGAAATCAAATATGTAGAACTAATCCTTGGCAAACTAGAAATAAATCCCAATAAGCACATAATTATTGAAGGTGGCTACATCCCACCAGGCAATAACACATCTGTTATGGAACACCTACTTAACTGGCTGTCCAACTCCTTTCCACTTGAAACCATACTACTAGGGTACTTCAATATAGACTGGACAAAATGCTCCAGCCACAATCCCTCTGCCTTTCTAAACCTCCACAGGTTTACCCAAACCATAATAACTCCCACAAGAAATGACAAAGCGTCCAAACACCAATCAATCTTGGACTGGATCCTAGTATCTGACCCCACTCAGGCTCACCTATCTGGCTGTCTCCCAGACAGCCTAAGTGACCATCACCCAACCTACTTAATTAGGTATAAATCACAATCTATCAACCAACCCATCCTCAGGGAAGTTCACAACAAAAATAAGTTTACAGCCACTAACTTCATCCAAGAGCTACAAAGTGTCAACTGCCCCCCCCCCTTAAACAACTAGCCCTAGACAAAGCCGTTGAACATTTCAACTCAACCTTACTAAACATCCTAAACCATCATGCACCTTCCCAAACCATTAGAATAAAAACTAACTATGCCCCATGGCTCACCAAAGACACCAAAACTAAAATGAAAGAAAGAGACAAATCTTGGACACCGTATCAGAGAAATAAAACCTTATGTCTTAGACAAAACTATCTAGAACTCCGAAACAAAACCAAAAAGCAAATCAAACTGCACAAAGCCAATTACTACAAAAACATGCAGGAAAAACATGCTCATAACCCCCAGAAATTTTGAGCCACATTAAATAGCATACTCTACCCAGGAAAAAACACCACCCCATCCCCAGTGCTACCTACCAATCTTGAAGACATTCCCACACAATTCAACAAATTCTTTACCGAAACTATCCAAACCCTGCCCAGTGCCCAATACAGTACCAGTAGTCCCAGACCAACAAACACCCCCACCCTTCTCAACACTCAACCCAACATCCCCACATTGAACCTCCACCTCGTGTCCACCAGGGTAATTTCTAAGCTCCTCAAAAAGCTAAAACCAACCACACTAGCAGCTGATAAGCTTCCAGCAGACTTCCTTCAGATATCAGCCGATGCCATAGCCTAACCAGTCTCTATTCTCATAAATAGATCATTGCTGGAAAACAAAGTACCCACCTCCTGGAAAACCTCGCATATCATTCCACTACACAAAGGGCGAAACTCCTTAGAGCTGACCAATTATCATCCAAATGCAATCCTAATCACCTCTGTCCAAAA
Source organism: Protopterus annectens (assembly GCF_019279795.1). Taxonomy (NCBI): domain Eukaryota; kingdom Metazoa; phylum Chordata; order Ceratodontiformes; family Protopteridae; genus Protopterus; species Protopterus annectens. The sequence goes on along the minus strand of NC_056728.1, from coordinate 446,064,155 downwards.
TATTAGAAAGAGTGGTTCACACTCAACTAATGCAACACCTCAAAGATAACAACCTTCTCTCTGCTTCAAAACATGGCTTTAAGCCATCTCACAGCACCACCACAGCCCTCCTATCATTCACGGATGTTGTTAACCACCTAGAAACAATGGTCTTTTCGTATCCTCCATATTCTTAGACTTATCAAAAACCTTTGATATGGTTAACCACAGCATTCTTCTCAATTCTCTATCTAGCATAAACATAAGCCCCTCCTCTATTGCTTGGCTTAACAGCTACCTATCTGGCTGTCAACAAACGGTTCTCTGGAAAGACCAACTATCCTCCCTATTGCCGGTTATCATAGGAGTCCCTCAAAGGTCTATTCTCGGTCCCTTACTGCTCTCCTTATATACTAACCACATCACTTTATCCTCACCCTCTGTGTCAGTGGTACAATATGCAGATGACACCACCCTTATTTGCGCTGCCTCCACACTACATGAACTTCAATCCTTAACCCAGAACTACTTCAGCCTCGCAGAAACATGTTTCACCAATATCAAACTTCTTCTCAATCCCCAAAAAAAACAAACTTATTATATTTGACCCAAGAAAATCACCACCCCTAAGTTATAGCTTCTCCATAAAATCCATGGACAACACTCAAATCAGCCCTACCACACACACAAAACTGCTAGGTGTTGAAATTGCAACAATCTTAAATTCGACATCCACGTTGCTCAAACCATCAAGAAGGTTAACAAAAAACTTGGACTCTGTTATAGGAATAAAAACTTAATGACTAATAACACCAAAGCAGCAATTGCAAGGACCCATCTCCTATCCATATATATGTCTTATATGCCTCTCCCATCTTAACTAATCTCCGGCAAACTGACCTGAATAAAATGGAATCTTGTACAACAAAATTGCTAAATTTGCTACCATATCCCCTTATAGGTCCCATCACTGTCTGTCACTTAAGCAAGTCAACTGGTTGGAGCTATCTCATATGCTACTACTCAACCAACTATCTGCTGCTCACAAACTCTACTACTTTCCCAACCTAACCCGTGCACTACAGGAACTCATGCAACCACACATCCCCACTAGAACTCTTAGATCCAGCAACCAAAACCTCATAAAAGTCATCAAGCACAGAAATGATGCTGGCAAAAAGCCATTGCCAAAAAATGGAACACCCTACCAAGCCATAAAATCTCTACCACCTCCACTACTCAGTTTAAAAAACTCCTGAAAACACATTTTCAGAATAACTGGCTATGCTCATGCCATTCACCAGGCTAACCCTTAAAAAGGTAACTCCTCTGTACCCCATCTACTCTCAGCCAGTCTGTTTCATGAATACGTAATACTGCCTCTTTTTAGGTCTTTTGAGTAGATGTCTTTTGATACTCTATACCTCAATGTTTGACTTTTGTATGAGCTGTTAATTTAATGTATTCCATACTGTATGTATCATCTCTTTGTGTGTATGCAATGAAAGCTCTCATAACATGAAACAAATGTTCCATGTAATTTCCTGTTATTCTATGTATGTGTTGTTTGGAGCTTATCTCCCCGGGCCTCCACAAAAATGGACCTGTGTCCAGTTGGACTTTCCCGGTTAACAAATGTAAAATAAAATAAATAAATAAATTATGTGTTACAGGCAGGTATGTGCCTAGCCTTGAGCAGCATATTATCCTCACCTAGGATGACACTATAATATAAACAGAAAATCATTGACTTCAATAATTGGCTTAGTTTCTGGTGTCATTCTAAGGGGATCCAGTTTCTGTCAGCCTGGGATGACATGATCAATAGACCTCAATGCTTTTCCACACATGGTTTTCATCTGCCACTCCTGAGATTTCTGCTACTGGCAAAGGCTCTTACCACTCCCATAGTGCCTTTTTTAGGCAATGTCACAAGGACAAAATTCCTGACGTAAAAATTTCATCAAAAAATAACCTCAAGGTTATGCTACTAAATGCTAGAGTTTTAGCATGAAATTGCACTCACTGAAAGCGGTCCTCATCTTTGAAGACACTGATATCTGCGCAGTCACATAGACTTGGTTCAAGGCAGTGGAGAGCACCCCAGCCATATCAGGTTACACCTCCTACCATACGTTCAGACCACAAACACAGGGCATAAAAACTAAAGGAGGAGGTGTATCAATATTCATTAAAAATAAATAAACCTCCAGATTGGTTAAACAGTATGATTCCCTGGAGATGCTTCAGGTGCAACTAACTGTTGGTAGGACACATATTCAAGTCATTGCCAGCTACAGGACCCCCTCCAAGAATCAAGACACCCACTCAGCCTACTTGGATCTACTGTAATCTGTCAAGATACATCTGAATACCATGGTTCTGGGTGATTTTAATTAACCATCCATTCACTGGGTAAATTACTCATGCTCAAACTCACTTGCCCAAAGGTTCTTCGAGTTCATTAACTCCAACTCCCTGGACCAGCTGGTGGACACCCCAACTAGGGGCTACATCATCATGCATGTTGTGCTTAGCAGTATTGGGGACCACTGTAGCACCCCCCCCCCTATTGTGAAGTCTTCCCTTGTCAGATCTGATCATAAATCAGTCTCATTTGAAAAAAGTATCACACAGCCCCAGTAACAACTAAACTAAAAAACTTCTGCAAAGCAGATTATATCCTTCTAAAGGATGGTATAAATAGCTTCACTGCACCTCCTCCCAGAAATGGAACTAGCAACTATGCCGAGTCCTACACCAATGCTTTTTACAAACAGTTGTATAACTGCATTGATGCAGCCATACCTGATAGGACCAAAACAAGCTCTTTGCAGAAGAGCAAACCTGCCTGGTGGACAACTGCCATTAACATGCCTTAGAATAAAAGGAAGAAATTGTTGTCCAAAAGTAGGAGGGAGCATGCCCTAAACTGGAAACACTTCCTCCTCAGCTTAAACAAGCAAATAAGACTTCTTGTGAAGTCCTCCAAAGCAAACTATGAATCCAAATTAGCATCCTCAACTAAGGACAGCCATACAGCATTCTTTACTTACATCCATAGTCTAAAATGTAAGACCCAGTTTTGCATGGAACTGGTAGTTAATGATATCACATACAGTGAGCCTGTGGACATAGCAAACCTGTTAGCATACAAGTTCTGTGAAAACTCCTCTCCCCTGTCCCCACCACACATACCTCATGACATTCCTTCCACCTGTCCCCACCCTGTATCTGTAGAGAGCAGGTTGACAATGCCATCTCTAAGGTCAAAAACCACAGCATCTATGGGACCTTATAACATCCCAGGCTGTACCCTACATGGGCTCCAACAAGAATTAGCAACTCCATTTAGTACTCTTTTCAATCATAATCTAAGCACCACCTTCATCCCAGCTGAATGGAAAATAGCCACTGTTATCCCGTTGGACAAGGGTGATGCTTCCACTGACCCCAGGAACTATAGACCTATTAGTCTGACTAGCCTTATCTGCAAAACCATGGAGAGAGTCACCATGGACGTTATCAACAAAGATATAGGTAATCTCCAAACACTTGGCCCTACTCAGTTTGGATTTGTCAATGGAAGATCATGCCTATTAAACCTGGTGGACTTCTTCGAGACAGTCACCAGAGCCTTGGATGAGGGGAAAACTGTGCATATAGCCTACCTGGACTTGGCCGAGGCTTTTGACATGATCCCCCACTCAGGCATTATTGACAAACTCACCCAGCTAGGTATCAACCCTTATATCATTAGGTGGGTCGCTAACTGGTTCACCAATAGAACCCATACAGTCAAACTAGAGGAATCCACCTCCAACAGCAGGCCTGTAACCAGTGGTGTTCCACAGGGATCAGTCCTGGGACCTCTACTGTTCAGAATTGATTTTTCCGAAGTACAAGCAAAACCTAAAGGTCTGTGGCTGACAAAGGTTGCTGATGACTGCAAACTGGGAGTGGTCATAGACTCCCCCAATTATGTCAACATCCTACAAGAGGGTCTTACACAAATAAATGATTAGTGCCAAAGTCATGGCCTCAAACTCAATGCAAAATAATGTATTATCATCCATTTTGGTTAGAGCAATATTCCTGCTAACTACCTCATCAATAGAAACACCATAAGCACGCACTCAGTGGTGAGAGACCTGGGCACACAGGTAGACAGCAACCTTACCTTTGAACACCATGTCTCTACAGGGGTAAGATAGGCATTCTAAATTGCTAATCTCATAAGTAATGGCATTGCATCCAGAAAAAAAAAGAAGTTAGACCCTTCCTGTACTCTTCCCTCATCAGGCCAATAATTGAGTACAGCAATCCTTTTGGTATGTACCTTTCCAGGTATCTGCAGCAACTGCAGAGACTACAACAGTTCCTCACGGGGAGAATTCAAGGTATTCAGCATCAGTCCTATGTGGATCAGCTGAAATCACTGTCACTTTACTCTGTTTCATAGACTACTCATTGGTGATCTCTGCCTTGCATATAAGGCAATCTCTGATTCTGCTTTATTGAAATTGCTGCATATCTTTAAGTCTAATGGCTCATGGGTTTCTCGCTATGAAAATCTTAACCTGGTATGTGACATTAATAGAACCCGCCTAATGGTCAGATTTGTCTCTCAGAGGCTACCACACCTGTGGAACTGACTCCCAATTCATGTTAAGCAAAGCACCTCTTTGGCCCTCTTCAAGCGCAATCTGGATGATTGGATGGTTAACCATAAATTCACCCCAGGGACTCCACCTGTGTGTCTCTTGGACAGGGCAATAGGTGCTGATCTTGGAAACAAGGGCAGAACTTGGCTGGGCTTGCAACTGCTCTAGGGCCATTAGCCTAGTAACTTCCTATGATCTTATGAATTAATCTGCCTTTCCTCACTAAATCTGATACCCTTCCAATACGCAAAGAATGAGTAGAAAACCTCTCTCCAGAATACCAGCACACCGAAAAGCTCTCCCCATCGTATATACAAACTGATTACATGTCATCACCTTGCCCCCTATTTATCAAAACAAAGTCCTAAGGACTCCCAACATGAGACCACAGCAACCTCTTAGCCCAAACCACCAGACACAACCAATTATTCCTGCCCTTTTCCAGAACTATGTGGTTGCCCTTCCACAACTGATCCATTTTAGATCTGCACAACCAAATATGCACGGAGGCAAAGCAACACTGAAACATCTCACCAAACGAATGACAAAACAACTCTGATACCCTAAGAGATCCATAATATATCCATAAAGTGAACATCACACATAAAATATAGTCCAGTGAATCTCCATTTAACAACTCTAATCTCTGCAATAAAAAACTTGCAAAACCTGTCTTGTCAATGGCCATCATCTGGCAGTCTTCCCACTATCAACCTCTCCCCAATCCTTCAACATGCGACCACAGTCCAACATTTAGTAAAGTTGCATAACCCTGCCACCAGTGCAACTATTCTAATCACAACTAAGTCCATCTTGCCTGACTGAACTGCTTTACCTTGTTCCCCAAGCCTGAAACAAATATTTCAATAACAATCCTTACCACCAAATTCCTTCCTCCTCAAGTAGCTGCATGCAACACACTGTTTAATAAAATCTTGTAATGCCCTACCATACACCTTCCTTTTAAAAGCTGCCTAGGATTCCTGTACCAAGCATCTGATCCTTCTCACCCAACCTGACACACCTCATCTAGCAACACAATCAGCTCATACCATTGCCATGTTGTCTGAATGAAAATAACCCTTTTCCCTTGCAACTTCTCCTGCTAGACTGTTGACGCTAACCATATTGGAACTAACTCCAGTCAACATCCCTCTTCCAGTTGTCCTTCCATCCTGCCAGCCAGTGAGCCACAAACCATTCTCCCCCGAAATATGTTCTCATCCTAGTACTGCCTGCTGCATCTGTAAACAATTGCAAATCCTCTTGAACAACCCAATCCACCTGCCAAAAAAACATATCATTAAACTGTTCCAAAAAGACAACCACAATGCTAAATCAGCACGCACCAACTTATTAACTCTCACCAGTGATGTTTGCTTTTACCCCCACTCAACATAAAGGCCATGAACCCACAAAAGGAATGACCTGGGTAAACTGCCCGATATGCAAACTTCATGAGCCCAAAGAGCTCCATGACATCCTTAATCCACACCTTGTATTTGGATTTCCCCACCAATTCTTTTCTTTCATACATGTTATCTTTGCATATAGTAAACAAAACAAGCCATGGCCTGCATCCACTAGCAATCCCAGAAAACGATGCCTTGCCTGAGCCTTCTAATTCCTGCCTAGCCAACGAAACACCCATTTCCTCACACCTCCCAAAAAACACCCACATACTTTCCAATGCACTATCAAACCCTTCACATACTCTTAAGAAGTCATCCAGATAATGTACTGCCTCCTAGCAGCCCACCCACTGCTGCCAAATCCAATGGAGAGCAGAGCTAAACCACTCAAAGTAGCACAGGCCACTGAGCATCCCATTGGCATAGCCTTGTCAAAGTAAACCTTAAACCCAACTACCTGGCCAACAACATCCACTCTTCCTCTCAAGCTGGTAATAAACAAAAAAACAGGTTCAATATCTACCTTCACCTACCTTGTGTCTGTAAACTCCTGAATGACCTGCACTGCATCATCCAAAGACTTATAACTGATTATTGTGTCATCTCCTGAAATAAAATCATACACCAAATTCCCCTCTGGATAAGACCAATGGTGAATGAAATGAAATTCCCTGCCGACTTCCTAGGAAACAGCCTCAATGGAGAAACCTTAAAACTATTAAAGGGAGGAATATCAAAGGAACCCAACAACCTACCTGGCCACCATTCCTTCTCCACCAAGCCTTCCAAAATCTCTTCCTTCCCCTGCAAGAAATGCAGATTCCCACAAGATGACCCCTCCCTTCCCACCCCTGATTTAATAGAAAGTCCCTCAGAAAAAACATCTATTAATTCAACTGCAATTGCTGAATCAGGAAATTGCATGAGCAGCTGACACAATACCTGTATGTTAATGGGAAAATGTGTCCCCCGGTCATCCCTTTGACCCATGAAAGGACACCTTCCCTTCCCCCTTATCTGCCCCCAAAATTCCCCCTGCCCCAACTACCCTGAAATCCAAGCAACGATAAAGGTAACCCACCCAATACAGGCTGCTGTGAACTCGAATTAACCAATGTGCCTCCTGTTTGCCATCTGCACAGCTGAATGCATACCTGCACACTTCGAACAGGTATGCAAAACATACATGCCACTCATAAGCCACACCATGCATTAAAGGCCCAGCATATCCCCTTCCAGACCCCCACTAATTTATCTACCATAGTGGCTAGCAAAATGCCAGGATGTCCCACAGCCCCATGCAGTGAATGATCCAACTCCATTCACTTTCAAAACCTCTGATCTACGACAACCAGGCACTTCCCACCCCCATATGCTGTGCCTAACAGATTGTGAGAAAATAAGCCAAAAGTGGTAAGGCCAAAGGTGGTATCCTTCTCCAAATAAACTGCCATGTAATAAATGAAGTCTAACACCCAGCTGTCTCATGTGATTGGCCACAGTCTACCTATCCTCCTCTGCCCTGAGACTGCTAAAGCCACCAAAAGACTTTACTGTTGGTGGTTTCTGATTCCATTAGATGTTGAACCCTATACACTTCAATTAATTCAAAATATCAACATACTCCCCCTTCCAGATCTGTCCCTTAACTAAAGCAGCATGTGAGAGTTTCAAAAGACCCCCCCCTTACCCCAAGGCCTGCTTAGCTAACCAGTCACCTGGCCAGATCCCAAAGTCCAACCCAAGCTCATGCTGTTGTAACTCCACCCCACTTGCTGATGACCCCAACTCCTCATAATCAAACCTAAACCCTCCTCATTGTCAAAAGCCTCCTCATGAAACTGTCCCACTACATTAAAAATGAGGCCCCCAAGCCTCTGCCATTTTTCAGCCATGCCACCTGCTTTACCATGCCCCTGACATACCTCATCCTCACCTATCCCCACACTACTCCCAAAATGCACCAACTCTGACATGCCTAATGAACACCTAACAGTGTATCATTACCTGTGGCCTCACTGCGCACCACTCTAGGGGCTGGAACCTCTACTGCAGCAGCAACAGCTATCACCTGTTGAGTCCACTTCCCTTGGGCCACTGGCTGCAAAGCATGTGCTTCCACCATCTGCAAAATAAAAGACAGCTATAAAAAAGAAAGAAATGAATTAAGCACCTTGCCAACATTAGGACCTCTGTACACACACACTTAAAAAAAATTACACTGCCCCTTTATCAACTGGGGAGTTCACCACCCTGCATCTATGAGACAAATACCATAACCATTTCCCCAACCTTGCAACCTAACTAGATAATAACTATAACTAAGCATGGCTGTCAATGTCTCATCTCAAGAAGTCTGGACAAAGCCAAATGATAAGAGGACAACGGACCAAATTAGGAACTATTTTTTTTATTCCTCTTACAAACTTAGAAAGATGTCAAACTCAGAGTTGTTGGACATGCTACACTTAAAGAAATCCCAATCCCTCAGAGACACGTGCTCCAGGGATCTAAATCTTGTCATCACAATGAACAAAACATGCAGGAGGGATAGGTTCCTGACCCAGAGACTCCCCAGACTCTGAAATAGACTGCCCATACATGTCAAGCAGAGCGCCTCTTTGGCCCTCGTCAAAAGGAAACTTGATGATTGGATGGGAGATAGGAAATTCACCCCAGGGATCACGTCAGGTACCCTGCTAGACAGGGATCCAGGGAAGTAAATACTGTGGGAAGAAATAGCCAGGGAATTGGTATGGCTAGGCTTGTATAGGCCCAAGGGCGATAGCCTAGTATTAACCTATGAACCTATTAACTAAGAGGTTTCATATTAGCACACTTTTTTCTGAAGAATTTGTAATCTGAAACTCAAATATATGCTATGATTGAATGATTTCAGTCTTCAGTGACATGTCAAACCACAAATTTTATAAGGTGTAAACCAAAATTAAGAACCAAAATCTGGACACTCTACAAAAATCTATATGGTTGAGAGGTATGGACTGAAGCAGTGCCACCAATTCACAGTTAAGTGGCTCCATTTCACAACTGCACATGCACAGCAATGAACTGTTACTTGCAGCTGCTTCTCAGCCCACAAACAGCCCAAGAAACTGCCGTTCCCACAAACCATACACCACCAATGAAAACCCAAAACAGAGAAAATTTCACTACTACTTTGTAAAGATTTGAGCCATGCTAGAACAATATTTTTTATGTTAGCAAGCTCTTTCTGAAGGATATGCAATCTGAAACTCAAATGTATGATAGCATTCAGCAACCTGAGTGACCTGCCAAAAAACATGCTTCAACTCCACAGTGATCAACACCTATGATCACAGGCAGTCCCATGTGAAAACCACTCAGCTGTGCCAATCCCAGGGCTGCAACCATTGGCCACATAAATGTAGAAAGTGCTTAGAATAAAAGGTTTAGTGTTACCATGCATTTTCTTAATGATATGAAGTCTGAAACTCAAATGTCCATCATCATTTAGCTAATCTGGTCCTCAGTGATATGCCAGAGAACCACAAGCTTCACAAGGAACAGACCAAAATACATGGCAAAAATCTGGACACTCTGCAAAAATCTGGACACTCTGCAAAAATTTGAACAGCAGAGAGCCATTGTGCAATCCCCACACACAAAAGTTGCAAGGGACCACAGCTCAACCAGTGAAGCCAACAGCTACTTGAGAGGCAAATCAGGACAAACTCAAAACAGAAGCACAGCAATGAAATGGCACATACAAAATGCAACTGCAAAGCTCTGAAACAATGGGCACATTACACACACTCCACCATTCATTCATGCCCCGCTCCCAACAAATATCATACAATCATAGCCAGGATCTCAACCACAAGCTACTTTCAAAGAAGCAAAATTCATCCACCACTGATGAGCACTGAGCAATTTCTTGCATGCTGACTAACTGTTACTCACAGGCACCACACAGCCCATGAACACACTCATTTTCTCTGTCCTAGCACCATTAACTGCCAATAACTGCTCCACAACCACCAATGAGCAGAAAAACAGAGTCCAGTTGTGAAACCACACCTCTACCTGCAACAACGAATCTCAGGTTCAGTAATAACATTATGCAGATGTGGGTAATGTAAACAAACCAAAAGGACAAAACTGATAACCATAAAAAAACCCAGACAAACAATGAGCCACACTACAAACCCATGGGATAATGCAAAGCCAACCATACCACATGAACGGACCTTAGCTAAATGCCAAGTGACTAGACACAGTATAAGCAAACTCCTCAATGAATGAAAAGCATTACCCCAAGCCAGTCCCTACCAAAACAAACACCTTACCTCCTGAACTTCTGCTTCACAAAGTCCCACTCCACAATTAGTAGGGAAGCACAGGGAAAAAGGGAAAAGAGACAAAAAAATAATAATAACCTGGCAAGCATCCCATCCACATCCACCTCACAACTGATCAGGGCCACTTACCTACTTTACCCCTTTCAGCAAAGTCCAAGGCTACTAGCTCCACAGTACTTATTGGTCATCATGTACGTAATACCTGCAGTAGCAAGTTCATGCCAAAATCTGATACCTTAACCATTACACTCACACAAAATCAGTTAAGCCCCACCTTGTCCTTACCTCATTTCCTCCCAACCCTCCTACTTTTCCAGTTTAACCATTCCATCTCCACCACACTAACTTTCTTCCACTACCATCTTAACTCATTACTATTCCTACCTGACCCTCACCTGAAGATGTCCCTTGACAATTTGGTTTGTTCACAAACCTCATTTTCTGAATTGATACAACTGGAAAAATATCAATTGTTGACAAAGTATGGAAAACAACTGAAGGAGGCGAACAATCTTTCAGAATTAATAAAAATAAAAAAAAACAAATGAGAACAAACAATAGGAATAATTAAATGAAACTACTGTATTAATCTGCAGACGTAAAATAAAACAAATCCATCATATTTATGGAATGTACTCAACAATACTATGGGAAATAAAATGTTACTAAAAATAATAAAGTAAACTTACCAAGTGACTAAGATCCTGCTAGTGAATTTAACAATCATTTCAAGTTTACTGGTGATAAATACTCAGGCTGCACTAATTCACTGACATCAATACCCACCAGTAAATATATCTCCATACCTGTTTCTACGTTTAAGCTAGTCATAGTCAGTGATGCAAAAACATTACTTTGTAGGGTGAAAGGCCATGGGTGTCCTTCCACAGTTATCTTCCACTCATTACTATAAAATATTTATCAGTCTGTCTTCTAGAAGTTTTAATGTCACAGAAACTGATTTGCTACAAAGAAGATTGACTTTCAATACTATTCAAAGATTAAAATTAAACGATGCAGTAATTACTGGTAAACATGTTCTGCATGAAAGAGAAAATATTTATATCCTTGGTTTGGAATTGGTAAAGCAGAAAAAATAGATAAAGAAAATATAAAAAAAATCCCTTTCACAATTGCACAGTTTGCAGTTATTAATGAAGTAAAATCTGTAATTATTGGTCAGCGGAATATATAAAAAGTATTAAATCTTTGTAAAAGATAGTGGAGGATAAAACATTTGTTTGTAAATAAAAAAGCTAATATTTTAAAACAACTTTTAGAAAATAAGTCAGTAAGTATTAGAGCTTTGCAAACTAAGAAATGTTTTGAGACATATACATATTATGGATGTCACCAGTGTAAGAATATGGCTGCAAGTGCATGCATTTTGAATTTGACTACAAACATGATGATGGTGGCTTAATCAAAGTTTAACTGTTAATCAAAACAGTTTAGTGTGTGCAGTGTAACTCCTGTAATTGTTTTTACATAGAAAAAAAAAAAACAATTAGGAGTTTGGAAGAAAGAATTTTAAAAGAATAAATAATAAGAAGAAGAATACATTGAGTGCAGTATTTAAAAACAGTGCCCCATACAAAGGTTATAAAAGATTTTAAGGAATTTTCTGGGAGAGATATTTAAAAATGTGTATTATATTGGTAGATTAATTTTAAAACTTTTAACTTTCATAGTATAAATGACGTGCAACACTGCTTGTTTTTTTTTTTTTTTTTTCTCCTTAAGAAAAAAAAACATTCCCATATTAAGGAAATTGAAGCACTGGGTATTGCGATAATGACCAATCATTTTTGTGCGTCAATTACGTAATTGAATTGGTTTATAAAAATGTAAGTCTGCATTAACTGATTGGTGAAGCTCATCACTGTAAGAATGATAGTATTTATGTATTATTCTAAAGTGTTTTAATAAAGATTGAAGAATATATCTCTGGGGTGTTTTTTACTTTCCTAGTTTTTTGTTTGAGAACACTTTTGGTGGGTTTACTACAAAGCCTCTATTGCTACTTCTTTTCCTTCCTACTATTCTCTAACCCTGTTGTTATCTTTTAGGGAAGCATATCTTTACCAGAACTTCAAAGCATAACTCAACTCAGCTTTGGTTACAAACTCTTGGTTGTTAAATCCCAATAAACCTAAGCTCATTCTGTTCTCTTCTGAGCCCTGACCCAAAAAATTCTCTGTCCTAAAGACAATATCACTAAATAATCAAATAAGTCACATACCCTAAACTATGAGGGGTATACAGAGCAAATAAACTAAAATTTGACGAACATATTGATTATGCGTCTCAGATCTGCATTGAAAAATCCTTTTGTTTGGTGAAACTGCAGTCTAAGGAATATTCTCCACTAAAACAGCAATTTCTTTTTTCCACTTGATGTTGATTTGTTTGAAATTTGTTTCTCTCTTTACTATGTCCTGAACTAGGAAGTCTGTACATGCAACTTTACTGTGTTTGTTTATATATATATATATATATATATATATATATATATATATATATATATATATATATATATATCTAGTTCCACTACATATCGTTGAAATATCATTTCATCGAATTTCAAAACATCGAGACCAAATCGTCAAAAGCTCAAATCGTCGAAAACTCATAACATCGAATCTCAAATCATTGAAAACTATAAAGCAACTAGAAATAACATCCCAGACACTGTTTACTATGTTTATTCAGGCTCCGCCCCCCCACACCTTCCCCCCTGTAACTTAAATATACCAACTCCAAGGTCGCACTACAGTGGGGTTAGGAAATTACCTTTTTCCCCCACTGTAGTGCGACCTTGGAGTTGGTATATTTAATGTACGGGGGGTGTGGGGGGGGTGGAGTGGAACCATATATATATATATATATATATATATATATATATATATATATATATATATATATATATATGTTCATAGGTTCATAGGTAGGTACTAGGCTATCAGCCCAAGGGCCTACGCAAGTCTAGCCAACAAGGTTCCCTGGCTTACACCACCCAAGCAAGTTATTTTCCTGTGCCACTGACGAGCAGACACACAGAAGTGATCCGCGGGGTGTATTTCCTATTTCCCATCCACTCATCAAGATTTTTCTTGAAGAGTGCTAATGAAGAACTTTGCTTGACATAGATGGGTAGCCTGTTCCAGAGTATGGGAAGTCTTTGGGATAGGAATCTATCCCTCCAGCATGTCCTGTTTATTGTGGTGACAAGGTTTAGGTCCCTAGAGTGTGTAGCTCTGAGGGATTGGGATTTCTTTAGGTGTAGCATGTCCAACAGCTCTGGGTTTGACATAGCTTTATATGTTAGGCAGAGATCACCTCTGAGTAGGCGATATGCTACGGAGTAAAGCTGGAGTTTTTTGAGGCAGTCGGTGTAGGGCATTTGTTTGAGTCCAGTAATCCTCTTTGTGAGGTACTTCTGTGGCCTTTCCAGCTGCTGCAGATGTCTTGTGAGGTACATTCCAAAAGGGGCGTTGTACTCTATAATGGGTCTAATGAGTGATGAGTAGAGGGTAATGATGACCTCTTTTTTTTCCTGGATGAGAACCCTTTTATGATGAGGTGTGACACGTAGAAGGACTTCCGACTACTGTGGCAATGTGACTATCAAAGGAGATACTACTGTCCACCTGGGTCCCAAGGTCTCTTATCACACATTCGGTGTTAAGTAGATTGCTGCCTATGTGGTAATTCATGGGTACAGAGATTTTACCAAAGGGGGATGACACTGCACTTTTTGGCATTGAGCTTGAGGCCATGGCTCTGACACCAGGCATCTGTCTCAGAGAGGCCCTTCTGTAGGATGTTCACATCATTTGGGGACTTGACTAAGGCTCCTAGTTTGCAGTCATCTGTGAACTTCGTTAGCCAGAGGCCTTCTGTGTTAGCCTGTACTTCAGAGAAGTAGATACCAAACAGGAGCAGTCCCAGGACGGAACCCTGTGGTACTCCACTTGTCACTGGTTTGAGGTCAGATTTGGAGTCTGCAACTTTTACAGTGTGGGTTCTGTCAGTGAGCCAGTTGGCAGCCCATCTTGTGATGTAGGGATTTATGCCTAGTTTATTGAGTTTAGCTATAATTCCAGAATGGGGGATGGTGTCGAAAGCCTTGGCGAGGTCAAGATAGGCTGTGTGAACCACTTTACCCTCATCTACGGCTTTGGTGACTGCCTCAAAGAAGTCGATCAGGTTCAGGAGTTTGGAGGTTACCAATGTCTTTGTTTATGAGTTCCATGATGATACGTTCCATGGCTTTGCAGACCAGGCTTGTCAGGCTAATAGGTCTATAGTTCCCAGGATCAGTGGTGGCTCCTCCTTTGTGGAGTGGGATAACTGTTGCTGTGCGCCATTCAGTGGGCACAAAGCCTGATGCGAGGCTATTATTGAACATGGTGCTTAAGTGGGGAGCCAGTTCATTCTGAAGTTCGTGTAAAACGCAGCCTGGGATGTTGTCCGGTCCCATGGATGCTGTGTTTTTGGCTTTAGAGAGTGCAGCTTTCACCTGCGTAGTTGTGATTACAGGGACTCTGCATTCTTCCTGTATAGATATGGGCCCTTTAGGGGGTGGGGGTGGGGGTAAAGTTAGCACTGAACCTATCTGCCAGGATGTTGGCAATATCAGTTGGTTCTGTAATTTTCATGCCTTTGTGCTGTAACTCAGAGCAGATCTGGGTGTTGCCATTGATATTCTTGACATAGCTATAGAATGCTTTGTGGTTGTCCTTGGAATTAGTGGCAATTTTATTTTTGTAGCTAACTTTGGAGGATCTTATAAGGGATCTCAGCTTCTTACTGAGGCTGACCAGGGAGCTCCTCCACTCATGGGATTTTACTCTCTTTTGCAACAGTTTCTTCCTTCTGTTGTACAGTTTGTTTATGGCAGGGGACTACCAGATTGGCTTCCTTTTTTTGGAGGATAGCATCTTGGTTCTGTTTGGGATAGCACGATCCATGCACTTATGTAGGTGCTTATAGAGCGCATTTGTGTAGGATTCAGCAGTTGTAACTGTATTGTCCATCTTCATGGGTGTCATGAAGTTCACTACTTCTGTCTTAAGAAGCATGAAGTTGGCTTTGGAGAAATTTCTTACTGTGGTTTCCTTAATGGGGGGTGGCGGTGGGATGTGGATATCAAGGGTGATTAGCTTATGGTCAGATCGGACCAATGAGGAGTTGACTTCAGATGTGGAACACCAGTCACTCATGTTGGTAATGACTAGGTCTAGGATATTGTTGCCCCTGGTGGTGGTGTGGATAAGTTGATCTAGGGCATTGGAGTTTATGAATTCCAGAAAGCGTTGCGCTAAGGAGTTAGTACATGAGTAGTTTTCCCAGTTAATGGTGGGGTAGTTGAAGTCGCCCATTATTAGGGTGTTTGGTTGAACCCTAATATTTTCCAGTACATCAAGAAAAGAGGAGTTTGAATCCTGGGGCATGGTGGGGGATCTGTAGCAAGCTACAATTTGGATTGAAGTTTTGCCAAGAGTTAGTTGCACTTGGATAACCTTGGATGCATTATGCTGAGCAACTAGCCTGGAGGTGTGGATATCCTTAATGAATATGGACACACCCCCACCTTTGGTGTTTCGGTCCAGGTTAGATGGCCGAAAAGTGTGGTATGAGTTATAGCCTGGTAGTGCAGGGGTGCTCTCTGGAGCCTTGAACCAGGTCTCAGTCACTGCACAGATATCGATGTTCTCCATTTTAAGGAGTGCCTCGAGTGAGTGCATTTTGAAATTTAGACTTCTAGCATTGAGTAGCATTACCCACAGTTTCTGCTTGCCTGTTCCTGTTATGGTGGTGAATTTGTTACTTGAACCCTGCCTAAAAAAGGCACTATAGGGGCAGCAAGAGCCTTAGCCAGTATCCGGAATCCTAGGGGCGACAGATGCAGGCCATCTGTGGCAAAGCATCGTGGTCTGTCGACCATGTCATCCCAAGCAAACAGATACTGGCTCCCCTTTGAATGACACCAGAAGCTTAGCCAATTGTTGAAATCAATCATTTTGTCCTTGTACTGCGGTATCATTCTGGGTGATGGCAGAATGCTACTCAGGACTAGGGTCATACCTGCCTGGGCTACAAGATCGCAGAGCTCTTCCATGTCTCTTTTCATGTAGTCCAGGGAGGTATGTCTCAGGTCATTCACACCAACATGGACAATGACAGAGTCATATTTGTACTTATTGTGGAGTGACCTGAGTGCGTGGGTTATGTGGCAGATCCTGGCACCTGACAGGCAGCTGACAGTAACCTTCTCCTTGTTTAGCCTGGTGAGTGGGACATCAGTGTGCCGGACTATAGAGTCACCTATGACTAGTGTGTTGGGTATGTTGTTTTCCCTTATTGGCTGTGTTTGAGTGGCACACTGAATCTGTGGGCTATGTGTCATTTGGGTTGTGTTGGGGGATGGAGGTTGCTTGTGTTTCTGCTTTGGAGGTCTCTGTTGCTTAGGCAGATTATTATTGAGAGCCTCCGCGAATGTTTTTGAGTTTCTATGTGGATTTTGGTGGTGTAGACGTAGTGAGACTATGTGATGAGTGTGGTGTGGTGCAAATGTTTACCTTCTCCTCATGACTGTCAGGTTCAGTCTTGGTTGGTGAGAGCTTCACCTCCAGTTTGGCTAGATAAGTGCATCTCTCACAGGTTGTAGTGTTGGGTGGTAGGAGGAGAGGGTTGTCTGTGTACATGAGGCAATTTCTACATTGCCTCAAGATGCCCAGATTCATCAGATAGACAGGGGAGAACACTGGGAGCTGACCCTTGGACATGCCTGAATAAAAAACTATCTTCCTCTAGATAAGTGAGGAAAGTGAGTACAAGAGCTGTTTTCCTTTAGGTAATGAGGAAGATTGAGTTCTATAGTAATTAGTAGCTTATTTAGCGCTTACAAGTTCTGAACAAGTGCTGAGTATGAATAAGCAAATTTAAGTGCTAAAACTAAGAATCTGTATCTGCACTAGACGAGTTACAGGACAGAAATAAGTGCAAATGCAGGCTTTCAAATCAGAAAGTTGAGAGAGATGGAAGATTGCCCAAACGGACAATAATTACAAATTCTGGGCCAGAACCACTCCTTATGTGATAGACAGATTACCGAATGCTTACCACTCCCACTGAAAAACTAGAAGGCCTCCCTCCAACACAGAAAGGCTTTTTTTTTTTTTACAGAAAAGTAGCAAAAACAGTAGTAAAAACAATTCACATGCAGTGCACGCTAGCACACTTGAGTATGTAGCAATATTAGACCACACACAGTTTGAAAAATGTAATTAAATTAAAAAGGACTAAAAGCAAGTGCAGAAAGGGTTTATTAGGTAGAATGCGGTAAAGAGATGGGCCTGGGTGAGTGTTCTAGATCAAATCTACAGTGGAGCGGGCACTGCAAAAGCCACCAAATTTAAACTACAAACCAAAAACAGGGAGGGGGTGTGGGGAAGACAGTTTCAGCAGAGATTTGAGCAACCACTAATAGTATAAACTATAAAAAACAAACAAATATACTCAGCTCTGTATATTTGCAGATCAGACTCTCAGAACAGTGAGACAACAGATATCTAAGCAACAATTAAACTCTGTAATAAAGAAAACTATACTCAGCTCTGTATATTTGCAGATAGTCTTGTAAGGCTGTCTCTCAGAAAACAGGTTCCAATTTAAATGCAGGCTGTTATTAACAGGTCAAATTAAGGGAACCTTGAGTTAGGTAACACACAAGCTATAAAAAAATTTTTTATATATATATATATATATATATATATATATATATATATATATATATATATCTCGATAGATATATAGGATCATAGGAGATTACTAGGCTAATGATCCTAGGGCCCTTACAAGTCTAGCCAAGTTTTATCCTTATTTCCATGATCAGTACCTATCACCCCTGTCCAAGAGGGACATAGGTGGAACCCCTGGGTTGAATTTACGGTTACCCATCCAATCACCCAGATTGCGTTTGAAGCCGGCCAATGAAGTGCTCTGCTATACATGAAGTGGGAGTCTG
Organism: Protopterus annectens; assembly: GCF_019279795.1. Lineage (NCBI taxonomy): Eukaryota > Metazoa > Chordata > Ceratodontiformes > Protopteridae > Protopterus > Protopterus annectens. Next base: position 446,045,728 of record NC_056728.1, on the reverse strand, counting down.
TTGCAAATATGTGGTAACCTCTGGGAGACAAATCTGACCCTCGAGTAGGTTCTGTTAATGTCACATACCAGGTTAAGGCATTAGAGCAAATAACCAGTGTAACATTTAACTTACAGATATGCAGTATTTCCAATAAAACAGGGACAAAGATTACCTTATATGCAAGACAGAGATTTCCTCTGAATAGTCTGTATGAAACAGAATAAAGTGACAGTGATTTCAGATGATCCTCATAGGACAGATGCTAAAGACCTTGAATTTTCCTTGTGAGGAACCTTTGTGGTCTCTCCATTTGTTGCAGGTGCTTGGAAAAGTACATTCCAAAAGGGGCATTGTACCCAATTATTGGCTTGATGAGGGAAGAGTACAGGGAGGTTATAACTTCTTTTTTTCCTGGAGGCAATGCCCTTACTTATAAGATGAGCAATATAGAATGCCTTTCTTACCACTGTGGAGACATGGTGATCAAAGGTAAGGTTGCTGTCAATTTGTGTACCCAGATCTCTCACCACTGAGTGTGCACTTAGGATGTTGTTATTGATGTGGTAGTTAGCAGGAACATCACTCTTACCAAAAGGGATGATAATACATTCTTTGCATTGAGTTTAAGGCTATGACTTTGGCACCAGTCATTTGTTTGTGTAAGACCCTCTTGTAGGATGCTGACATGATTTTGAGATTCTATGTCTTCTCCCAGTTTGAAGTCATCAGCAAACTTTGCCAGCCACAGACCTTTAGTTTTAGCTTGCACTTCAGAGAAATAGATTCCAAACAGTAGAGATCCCAGGACTGATCCCTGTGGAACACCACTGGTTACAGGTCTGCCGTTAGAGGTGGATTCCCCTATTTTGACTATATGGGTCCTATCAGTGATTCAGTTAGCAACTCATCTAATGATATATGAGTTGATACCTAGCTGGGTGAGTTTGTCAATTATGTCTGAGTGGTGGATAGTGTCAAAAGCCTTGGCTAAGTCTAGGTAGGCTGTATGCACAGATTTCCCCTCATTGAGGGCCTTGGTGACTGCCTCAAAAAAGTCCACCAGGTTTAACAGGATGATCTCCCTTTGACAACACCAAATTGAGTAGGGTGACATGTTTGGAGGTTACCAATGTCTTTGTTGGTAAGGTTCATGATGATTCTCTCCATGGCCTTACAGAAAATTCACAAAAAAAAAACCGAAGAGGTAACTGCAACTTTAGGAGATCAGGAAACACAAAGCAGCAGTCCAAGAATCAGAAAATAGAACCTGATCTCTCCACGATGTACCAAGGTAACAAAACAATATGCAGCCAATAAACCAGTAGCAGCTTTACATTAAAATAAACTTTTATTTCAAAAAACGAGTGGGTAAATGATAAGCGCTTTCGTGTGGAAACAACCACGCTTCCTCAGATAATAATTTCTCCCACAAACTGAATTTAAATAATATAACAATTAGCACAAAACTTAATCTAATTAATCACCACAATTAACATTTAAAAGGGTAAGGTAAAAGCAATTTCAGATTACTCTGGCTCTAACAAGATCTGGTGAAGATACATATTCTTTGTAGATACATCATCTACAGAGCTTATAACCATTATACGTCACCATAATCATATCCACATACAAATTAAGTTATTACATAAAAATCGTATTTATACAAATATAGATGTATATAATTAAGTTGAAAAATTAAGTTGAAAAATTATTCAGCCACCTATTATGTGGATTTACAATAGAAAAATATATAGCCATAATAGTGTTTCATGACACTCAACGTTGAGCGCTTGCTTAACGTATCAAAATTTCTTAATTGTGCAACAGAGCATTTAAGACAAAAATATTAAACCAATATATAGTGTTTAATATTAATAGAAATTTCGATCCAAAAATATATAGAATGTAAATGGCTTAGTCATCATCAGTTTCAGTAACTGTCACTAAAAAAGACGACTATGCTTACTAGACATTGGTTCAGACAATCAAATTTTCTGATAAATGCAATAAATATTATGAACGCTAAAAAATATAGATAAATAGCAGTCAAGACTAATAATTAAGGCTAATAATTAAGTTCTACTAAAAAATACCTAATATAAAGTATATAGTGGCAGAGTAATTATATTACATACATTATTAACTTTAAAAGGTTTTATAAAAAGTTTTATAAAAAAGCTGTCTACTATATATAACAATTTAAAATTGGTTGAGTTAAAATTGGATTATGCTGCAACAAAAATAATGTTTAAAAAAAATAAATAAATAAAAATAAAATTTAATGCTCATAATCATCCAGGTTTAAATACCTCTGTATCCATCAAACCTATTTTAAATAATAGGAAGCGCTAATGAGATTTAATTGAGATTTTTATTTCAAGGTCATTTCTTGTTAACAATTTAAGAATACTACTTGTTTATGTTTCTTAATATTTTCAGGTTTTTCTTATGTATAAGTGTGTAATATGCATATATATATATAATGGGTTATTAGTACACTTCCTTTTATGTACTAATTATGTAACAGTGTAATCCAATTATGAATTTAACTAATTCTTATATTTATTGGTTCATTAGTATACTTTTTTAAACATTATTTTTGTTGCAGCATAATCCAATTTTAACTCAACCAATTTTAAATTGTTATATATAGTAGACAGGTTTTTTATAAAACTTTTTATAAAACCTTTTAAAGTTAATAATGTATGTAATATAATTACTCTGCCACTATATACTTTATATTAGGTATTTTTTAGTAGAACTTAATTATTAGCCTTAATTATTAGTCTTGACTGCTATTTATATATATTTTTTAGCGTTCATAATATTTATTGCATTTATCAGAAAATTTGATTGTCTGAACCAATGTCTAGTAAGCATAGTCGTCTTTTTTAGTGACAGTTACTGAAACTGATGATGACTAAGCCATTTACATTCTATATATTTTTGGATCAAAATTTCTATTAATATTAAACACTATATATTGGTTTAATATTTTTGTCTTAAATGCTCTGTTGCACAATTAAGAAATTTTGATACGTTAAGCAAGTGCTCAATGTTGAGTGTCATGAAACACTATTATGGCTATATATTTTTCTATTTTAAATCCACATAATAGGTGGCTGAATAACTTTTCAACTTAATTTTTCAACTTAATTATATACATCTATATTTGTATAAATACGATTTTTATGTAATAACTTAATTTGTGTGTGGATATGATTATGGTGACATATAATGGTTATAAGCTCTGTAGATGATGTATCTACAAAGAATATGTATCTTCACCAGATCTTGTTAGAGCCAGAGTAATCTGAAATTGCTTTTACCTTACCCTTTTAAATGTTAATTGTGGTGATTAATTAGATTAAGTTTTGTGCTAATTGCTATATTATTTAAATTCAGTTTGTGGGAGAAATTATTATCTGAGGAAGAGTGGTTGTTTCCACGCGAAAGCGCTTATCATTTACCCACTCGTTTTTTTAAATAAAAGTTTATTTTAATGTAAAGCTGCTACTGGTTTATTGGCTGCATATCGTTTTGTTACCTTGGTACATCGTGGAGAGATCAGGTTCTATTTTCTGATTCTTGAGCCTTACAGAAAATACTATTCAGGCTAATAGGTCTATAGTCCCCCTGGTCAGTGGAAGCACAACCTTTGTGCAAGGGAATAATGGTGGCCTTTTTTCCATTCAGCTAGGACGAAGCCAGTGCTTAGACTATGATTGAAAAGAGTACCCAGTGACATTGCTAATTCTTGTTTGAGTCCATGTAGGACGCAGCCTGGGATGTTATCAGGTTCCATGGATGCTGTGCTTTTGACCTTAGCGAGGGCACTCACAACCTGCTCTGTAAAGATACAGGGTAGAGGACAGGTGGTAGGGATGTCTTGGGTATGTGTGGTGGGGAAAGGTGAGTGAAGTTTTCACAGAACCTGTCTGATAACAGGTTACCTATGTGCACAGGCTTGGTATATGTGGTATCATTAACTACCAGTTCTGCACACATCTGAGCCCTTCCTTTTAGGTTACGGATGTAACTAAAGAACGCCTTATGGTTGTCCTTAGTTGATGAAGCTAATTTGTATTTGTAGTTAGCTTTGGAGGACTTCATAGGGAGTATTATTTGCTTGTTTAAGGTGAGGAGGGAGTGTTTCCAGTTTCAGGTTCATTCCCTCTTACTCTTAGACAGCAATTTTTTTCCTCTTATTGTAAAGCTTGCTAATGGCAGTTGTCCAACAGACAGGTTTGCTCTTCCTTGAAGAGCTTGTTTTGGTCCTAACAGGTAAGACCGAATCAATGCAGTTATATAGGTGTTTGTATAAAGCATTTGTGTAGAACTCGGCATAGTTGCCAGTTCCATCTGAAGGAGGAGGTGCAGTGAAGCTATTTATACCATCCTGTAAGAGGTTATAATCTGCTTTCGAGAAGTTTTTTAGTTTAGTTTGTGCTATAGGGGGTCAGGTGTAATAGTAAGCTTGAATGAGACTGATTTTTGGTCAGATCTCACTAGGGAAGACCTCATAAAGGGGGTGCTACAGTGGTCCACCATACTGGTAAACACCAGATTCAGGATGTTGGCACCCCTTGTGGGGGTGTCAACTAGCTGGTCCAGGGCATTGGAGTTAATTAAGTCGAGGAGCCTTTAGGCAAGTGAGTTTCTGCATGAGTGATTTCCCCAGTCATTGGATGGGTAGTTATAAAAAAAGAAAAATTATATATAAACTCAACTGTAAATAACTTTACAAGAAATTTAACAATCACAAGCAATCCACCAGCTTTCACGGCAACAGAGAAAGCATTCTCAGTGAATCTGCTCATTAACAAAAATCTTTGTTACTTCTTAATAAAACAACCTTATGACATCAAAAGAGTGTCCATGATTATCTTAATAATAATGAAAAGACCATTGGATTTCAGGCTTGCATAAGTTATACCAGCTTACCAATTATTTGAATTGAAACTGAAGAAAGACATTCTACATGTCTATGCTATTTCTTATAGGTAAGACCTTAGATAGAGACTAAGTAATATTAAATATTCACTATACCCACATCTATTAAAAAACAACGTCACTAGTTGCAACCAATAAGTCCATAGCTATGGTATGAAACATGACACAAAAGACAATTGACAATTTTTGTTTCTTCTCCCCAAGATACTTATCTATTGATAAGGCTTCAAGCTTTAAATAAATTGTTAAAATGTGCAAGAAGGTATTAGAGATTTCCCTGCAGCCGTGAAAGCAGGCGGACCTCCTTTTTTACTAACCTTGGCAACCAATGATGTTTGTTTGTAGGTGAGCTATTTTGCAGTTTGGTTTTTCCAGTGTGATAGCTTACCTGAATAAGTCTCATTTGAGTCATCTTTGTTATCTTTCTGCAGCCGTGAATGCGGGTAGACATTCTAACAAACTCAGTCTTGTTTGACAGATGAGCATTTTAAAATGTCATCCTTTTCTTAATGAGTCTTTTGACCAAAATGGTCAGCAGTATATTTTTACATATATGTGGTTTGTTACTTTTTTTTTTTTTTTCTTCCCAAACTGACATGAAAGAACAGTAGGACTTTCATGTTGTAATAAAATTTTAATAATAACAAAATAAACATAACAAAATAAATTTAATAATGGTGTTGTTGTTGTGTCTTTTGGCTTATCCTGGTTAGGGGTCGCCACAGCAGAACTCCGGTCTGCTAATGTTTGGTAGTGGATTTTTACTTGCCAAGTTACCAGCCCTGACACACAACCTTCAACAAAGGCACGCCCATTCACGCATGCCTCCACACAGAAGACGCTCTAGCTGAGAATCGAACAGGACAACGTCTTGCTGCGAGGTGACAACAAAATAAATTTAATAATAATAATTTTAATTGGCATGTTTATAAGTCTATGTAGTCTTGTAACAAGCAACTGTCTGAGCTGGATATATATTACTTAACATACTTTGCAACGGAAGCATTTTTTTTTATGTCTTTGGATATCTTAACTTGATATATTTAGTTTTATTTCCATTGGATACCAAGTTTCTATGCAGTTTAGAAAACATTGTGCGAGTACTTACTAACTGTTTAGTTATGCAAGGTAAGAATGTAACTTAATATTTTAAGGTATAAAGCTTGCTTTTATGAAACTACTGGAAGCTTTACTTCAGATCTATTGATATTTGCAGTAGAAACTAAGGAGAACAGGATGAAACTATATTTATCAAGTACTTATTATGTCTTAACTTTACTGACATACAAAGATTCTTAGTGATTCTGACTATAGTATCAAACAGCAGTTCTAGTTTATAAAAATAAGTTTACTGATGCTACATTGTGGTTGGAAGTAAGAACCAAAGTGGGACTTATGATTGGTTGGTTTGGGCTATAGTGCCAAATAGCACTTTCAATCTATGCAAATAAGCTTACTAAGGCTGTATTGCGATTGGAAATAACAACCAATGTGAAGTATATGATATGACTGGTTGTCAACAGAACAGTAATTCTGAACCCTTAGTAGAACATAGAAGCATCTTGATCGGATATAATACCATTAGTTAGACAAATAATTGGCTAACATCAAAACACTAATTACAAGATCTTATTCTCCTTAGCTCATGCAAATAAGTTCACTGATGCTGCATTGTGATTGGAAGTAAAAACCAAAGGAAAAAGGAAATGACTAAAGCCTCATTATGATTGTTTTTTCAATGCTATTTAAACTATTGCTGGTCTTTACATTACACGATCTGAAGAAGGCAGTTTATGCCGAAAGTGCTCATTGTATTTTATTTGATTTATCAATAAAAGCTCATTTTCTTCTTAATCAAGTGGAACTTGCTCATTCTCTGCTGTGGTAACGTCTACAGGATTTTGATTCTTCTGTTTTCCCAGCCTGAGACGCTTCAGTGTGAGTGGGATATATATTTTCATTTTAAATGGCCAAATATATGGCCATCGGCATTGAAAACAGTTAAAAAAAAATAAATAACTTTTTTTAGCAGATTTTGGCTGTTTAAGTGTAGGGCAGTGGTGCGCAAATGGGATCTGGCCAAAAATAAAAAAAAATAACCTGAAATAAACATTCTAACCAATAGCACTATTTTGCCATTATACTCAATGGCAGGCAGAAGACAACATGGCCAGTGAATAGTGGTTGCTAAGGAGGGAGGCTCAGTGTGGGACCTGTAATTATGCATAGCAGGCAATCCTATGCAAATGAGGGGAATGATACTGAATCCCAGATTTTCCCTCAATCATGGGGATCTCACAGGCATCAGTATCCAGGGTAGTCCACCAGTTCCTGGATGCCATGTCAGCACATGCCGGTGAGCATGTATAGTTACCCAACACCCGTGAGACGTTGGCCAGCAATATGCGTCTCTTCCACCAAATAGCAGAATACCCTGAGGTAGTGGGTGCTATAAACTGCACACACATATGCATCAAAGCACCACCCGGTGAGCGGGGTAGGGTCTACATCAACCGCAATGGCTTCCCCTCCATCAACTACCAGGTTGTGTGCGATGCCCAGGGCATTATAATGAATGTGTGTGCTGGCTGCCCTGGAAGCTATCACGATTCCCACATCTGGCATCTGACACAGCTGTACCAGAGATTTGCCAATGGGGACATCTCTTACAGTCACCTAGTGAGGGATGCTAGTTACGCACTGGAGCCGTGGCTGATGACACCCATCAAAAATGCACACATACCCAAACAAGAACTCCATAATGAGGCACTCGCACAGACCAGAATTATAATAGAGCATGTGTTTGGGATGCTCAAGTCATGGTTCCAGTGCCTGGACACATCCGGTGGAGCCTTGGAGTACTCACCAGCTACATGTACTCAAATTGTCATCGTATGTGCCAAGCTACACAACATGATCCTGTGGAAACAGCTGCAGCAGGAACAGCACAGGGAAAGGCCACACAGCCCCCCACCATTGCCAAGGCCAGCACAGCCACAGAGTGACTCAGAGGAGGAACAACCTGAGCCCGCCCCAGTAGGCAGAAGGAGGTGGGCCCAGTATGCCCTGGCTTTGGCAAAGAGGCAATGCATAGCACATACACTGACACAGTAGGGACCCAGGAAATGACATATCTCTCTGACTCGCACATACAGTAAAAGGGATGCCAAACATGACACTACCTGTGCTCAATCATGTATATGGAGTGTAATATGTGCATCCAACATAGGCAGCCCTCCAGCACCATCCTCAATACTGGCACAGCCACAAGGTAAGTCACTGTTCCTACCAATTGCTGAATAGAGTAGTATGTGTTGTTACTTGTATCTATGGTATGGATGTGAGCATGCAAGGGAATTGGGTGGCTGAATGGGATGCCAGCAGATAGTAGACACCTATAGTGGTAGCATGAGATCTGTAACAAATACTGGTGTCACCATAGTAGCCAGTAATACACATGGTGACAAACCCCACTGCAGGAAATGTGCTGGGCCACATGTGTGTCCATATGACACACACATGCCAGTTAGGGAGGCTCACATACCCAACAACAGTCTCAGCCAGCAGGACAGGTGTAGACAAACACAAACAAAGGCTGTACTAAGGCATCTGAATGATGGCTATGGGTAACCTCCCCCCTCCAGGCCTACACAGACAGACTACATCAGGTCAGGCAGTGGGATGTTAGCTCTGAAGGGTAAGAAGTCAGACACTGATATGTAGGTCACCTGTAGTACACTGATATGTCTCTAGTCAGCATGATAGGTTAGAAAATAGAATGAAATGGAGTACCTGACATACCAATACAGTCATAGCAAATATGTACAAGTGTCAGGTGTGACCCCCCCCAATCCTATGTAGAAATGTAGTAGCAGTCTGGTGTGCCCCCCCCCAATCCTATGTAGAAATAGTCAGGTGTGTCCCCCATCCTATGTAGAAATGTAGAAACAGTCAGATGTGCCCCCCAATCCTATGTAGAAATGTAGAAACAGTCAGGTGTGCCCCCCCAATTCTATGTAGAAATGTAGTAACAGTCTGGTGTGCCCCTCCCAATCTGATGTAGACACGGTAGTAACAGTCAGGTGTGCCCCCCCCAATCCTATGTAGAAATGTAGTAGCAGTCTGGTGTGCCCCCCCCCCAATCGGATGTAGAAATGTAGTAACATATATGTGCAGGTATAATACCAGTGGAGCACAGATTACCTGAGGTGGCCAAGGTAGCAGGATAGATTGCAGCATTTGTACAATATGCAGGTATGCGTGTGTTAGGGTGGTGTGTGTTTCATATTGTGTGAGAGTTGTCAATATGTATACATGGTGAGGTATGACCTGGTCGCCATTGCCCAGTACTGCCGATGACAGGGCCAAGTCCTCACAACTGCAGTGCCAAACACAATGCTTCCCAGTATAACACATTCTAGCAGTAAGCCATTGTAAATGCATGGAGATAATATGTGTCACCATCTCAAAGATGGACATGGCATGACTGTTGAGCCAGATATGCAAGCAGTACACAGGGGAAAGTACCCCAGACAGACAGTGTATAATGTGTAACCATAAAATGGACACACCCTTGGAATTGTACATACAGGTTTGCAGCACATTATCTGGACTTGTAGTTCGGAATACTGATGTTATCTGGCCAAACACTCATAGATCACAAAGGTCATAGGAATGATGTCTTGAGAAACAGCTGATGTCTCTGCACAAGCCAGCATAAGTGGAATACCCCATGCATATCTGTGAGTCAGATGCAAGTAGTGTCCATAGCACACATGCACCCAGATCACCCAACAACCACCCACAGGTACATCTCCGGTCTTATCCCTGCTGTTGGGAATGGGTACAATATGACCCCCACCTGTGTATGGCAATAGCAAAAGAATGCAGCATGCAGTGCAGGTGTCCCATGCGGGTGTGTCCCTAGCTGTAAGCAGCACCCTGCCAGCATCCACACCACCTGATCAATACTGACATAAAGTACTGGCATGAACACCAAGCACACCTACTCTGTCACCCCAGGGGAGTATACTGTATGGCAGTCTGGTACTGTAGGACTGACAGAATGCAATGGCCTGCTACAGCTGGCCTGCATCACTACCAAGTGGCATACAGTCCTCTGCCAAAGGCCTGCATCTCACCCATACTGCCAATGTATGTTATGTCATGGACTCCCAAATAACAACATAACACAGTCCACAGAACCCATTTGCAAGGCCATGTGGACAAACCACAGTAACATGTCCCACTGCATGAACTGTGGACCAACACCAATACACTGCTGTGATGAGGTGATAACTATAGGGAAAGTGTCAGAGAATGTTTGCATAATGTATGGAAGAGGATAGAATAATGGGGGGGCATGAGCAGAGTGGAATGTGCAAAGTCTGAAACACAGCCATGTGCACATACTATCCCTGGCTGAAAACACAAAAATGGGTGGCTACAAACCTGCCCGTAAACCACAATAGGGGTAATGTCCTGACTTATGACCCCTGCCTCTGGGTAACCTGTGTGAATCTGTAAAGCTGTGAGGTATTGCCACAGCACGATAAGGCCATACTGTCACGTCGATGGATCTACAAGTATGGGATCATCTGCCACCACTGTACCAAGGTGCTGAACCAGTTACACAGACCCAGCAGCAAGTGTCTGCAGCTCCCCCTCCCGAATGGCATTTGTTTGCAGGAATATGTAGGCATTTGACCACAATACTGGGCACAGCTGCATTCACCCTGTGTTCCCCAGGACATCACTGCGAGCAAAAATGTCTACCTGACAGTACTTGAGGACATAAAACATCACAGTGTATAACACTACACATATCTGAATATCTCTGCTAACACCAGGACCATGTACCTGAAGCAGCACAGACACAATTACCTACAGTACCCACTATCCCTTGCCCAGTTTGACCCCATATTGCCAACGGATATACAGATATCCTGAAGAAACAGTTTGCTAGCTGTAGGTGTAGAACACAAAAGTCTGCACTGGAGTACAATCTACCTGGAATGGATTCACACATTCAATACAGAAGGGCATACTGGGCATGCTCCCACACTTAGAGAAATGAAGGCAATGTCAGACAACAAAATAATGAAAGGTCATACTGGGCATCCTCACACACTTAAAGAAATGAAGACCATGTCTGGCAACAACAGTGGACCATACATATCTGACAGTTGCAAATGTTAGTGCATATACTCCTCAGTATGTACCAGTCATGCTTTGCACACACATTGGATAGGAATACACACATATATATCCAAGGACAACACACTATAATATGCCAAAAGTACACATACATAGATGTGTGGAAGAGAGTGACAGTGACAAAGAGCCTTCCATCATGAGGCCTGTCTCACCCAGCACATAGCCAAATGGCTACAACCACATGATGTGTAAATGTCACTCACCATAGAAATTAGCCTCTGGAATCCCTCAGCATTATAGACTCTGTGGTACTAGTACTAACTGTGCAAAATGATTGTACAAGGCAGTAGTGATCTAGCAGTTGTATACACATACCTGTGGAATATAAACCTGTGTGTGCCTGGGTGTGGTGTGTTTACCTCTAGATGAATGGGTTATGGCCCATGCACACACACTGCCCTCCCCATAGCTCTACTATGGCAAGACTGCTGATGTCAGTCACTGTGAAATACACCTTTGGGGAAGGCCTAGCCCAGTAATCTCTGTGATGCATCCTATAACTGTGTAATGCTGTAGTGTGATAAACTAGTTAGGTAGGAGTTCTAATCCAAGATATGGTAACTGTGTGTGTCTGTGTAAGGATCAATGCTTTTTAGGCTAGTCACACTCACTACAATTCAAATGCCCTACTTTAGCAAGTCTGCTGATGTCATTCACTTTGAAATACACCTTTGGGGAAGGAGTAGCCCAGTAATGTCTGTGGCAGTCCTATAACTGTGTAATGCTGTAGGGTGATAAACTAGTTAGGAGAAGTTCTATTACCAGACATGGCAAGTGTGGATGTTTGCTTGTCTGTGTAGAGAGCAATGCTTTTGAGGCCATTCACAGTCAATACAACCTCCATTGCCCTTCTTTGGCAAGCCTGCTGATGTCATTCCCAGTGAAATACACTTTTGGGGAAGGCGTAGTCCAGTAATCTCCATGGTGCAGCCTATAACAGTGTAATGCTGTTGTGTGATATAGTAGTTCAGTAGGGGTTGTATTCCCAGATACGGTAAGTGTGAGTGTGTGTGTGTCTCTGTTTGTAATTCGTATCCTGTGTGGAGGTGGCAGTGAGTGTGTAACAACTGGACTCATTGAGGAGCGGGTTTTACAAATTTCTTATATGGTGGGCCTATTAAATGTCACAATGTCCACTTTACAAGGTTAACAGATATCAAATAGCCGAGATGCTGGGGTGCCAATCCATACCCCTAAATGTGACATCAAGGCCTGGCAAACAAAGCAAGCAACCCTTGTATTACCCAGAGAATGCTCTCAACCCATGACTCATACACAAACACACTTGCCTAGCCAACAAACACTTTGTTGGTAGTACCCTGCATATTGCCCACAGATAGTAACCATGGTGTGATTGTGGACTACAGAGGGCATGGCACTCTGTCCCATCACTACAATAGGTACATAATTGCAAACAGTGCACCTTCACTATGTTCCCCACTGGACGCCAGCAACAACTGTGGTGCCATCAAATGTGACCCACAAAGGACATACCATGCCTTAAACACATGCACTGTATGGACATATGCCACTGACACCAGGGAATACCTGTATCATGCTATCAATGTAGGTGCAGGGTCAACCTGGTGTCCATTACCAGTTTCAGCCACATGAGGCCAGGAACGGCACATCTGATGATAACAATCTGTGTACACAACATGGGCCAGACACCCCAGGTACAGTTCCACATGTCACTGAACATGCATGTGGGACATGTGCACATCTCAGACACCGTCCATGTCATGGATTATAGAACACATACATGGCAAGCATTGCACAGCACTGGCCACACACAATAGTAAGCTAGGTGACTCGATGGTGAATACAATACCCACCTGTGTGGGCCAATCCAGACACTACAGACCCTGAGCCACACTGCAGACCATTGTCATGTGACCTGATACCAAGGTATACCCTTCACTTAGCCTTGTACAGCTTTCTGGCACAGTCAACCACTACACACCTGTGAAGCAATGCACCCATGCCTGTCAGTACTGGCACCCTGTGTCTGTGTGTGTGGAGTATGATGCTTTTGACCACATTCACACTCACTACAACTCCCATTGGCCTACTGAAGCATGCTGCCTGATGTCAGACACCTTCACATACCCTTTGCCAATATATCATCCGGATAATCCTGTGGTGCATGAGATACCTGCGCATTACTGTATTGTGGCAAACTAGCTAGTTAGGAAGTCTATTCCTGACCCTGCCAACTGTGTCAATGTGTGTGAGTCCCTGAGAGAGTGTGGCTGTGTTGACATTGACACCTGTTCATGTGGACAGGCATGTGTACTACACCTGCCTAATCGCTACTATATCACTGTTGCAGATGTTACTCACCATCAGGTACACCTTTGGACAACTCCCCAACATGTAAGCTATGTGGTGAGTGCAATAACTGCATAGACATGTGATAGAAATGCATAGCCAGTCGGGGGTTAAAACCCCATACTGGTAGGTGTGTGACACAAATGTGCTTAGGTTTTACTTTCCCACCCCCCTCCCTGACTTACTTTGTCTCTGTCTGTCTCTCTCACTTCCTCTCTTGTGGATGTGGAGAAGTACACCTGCTTTGCTTAGGCAGCAGCTTGTGTTTTGTAAGTGATGCTCATGATCACCTGATGGCCTCTGAGTGAATTGCAGTACCCCTCTAGCATGTGGAACAGCTGTGGTGACATTCCAAAGCCAATTGGATGGAAACACACTCCAATATCTAGGAACATCATGTTGGTGTTGGGCCTTTTTATTCACCTCAATTTGGTGTTTGGCAAACAGCATCACAGATGGTATTGGGATTTGCCTCTAACAACATACACTGTGAAACAGGCCAACAGACAGGAGGGGGATGTGCCAGACATGACATCAGAATGTAAGTGTTGCTCTTCTGCATTTGGAGTAATGTCAGTTTAACAGGGTGTGTGTGGATATGGCTGGTCTACATGATTTAATACCTGTCATGACAGTGTTATGTGTTTGAGAAAACTCCCATCTGTAGGGTTATCTGCAAACTGAGCAGTGTGTGGAGACTTTTGTTTCTTGTTTTACTCACAGAACACCTATCTGAGAACTGCAGAAGCATAGTATGAGGATTGCAGTCAGTAAATGGTGACAGCCATAAGAGTTACTGACTTCATATCCCTCATAGGACATATGTCACAACAAACCCTGGTATGACAGTAAATGTATGAGGTTATCACAGCAACATGCCAGTATTGACCCAGTGTTTGTAGCTCCAGCCACAAGTCTGTCAACCTTTGCACATGTGTCATGCAGTAAGAGGTGCATATGTTCTGTACACCATTATTTATTGACATCATACCTGATAACAAGCCAGTCAGATAGACTGCTAGACATGTTATGTATAGTAGGGGTTATTTCTGAGGATATAACCTGGGCATTCTGTAGTTGTGTGCACAGTACTGGGGTCTGTGTAATTATGGTGATTGTCAACAGTATGTGTATTGTGTTTACGTACCTTAGGCTGTGCACAGACTGTGGTAGATGCCATTGTTCTTGGTCCTGTTCTATCTGATGTTACATGCTGCTCCAGTGTATGGTACCCTACTGGCTCACATGTCTGTAGGGCCAGACACACACGTGTCGCATACCACAGACGGGCATCGGACCACACTGTGTCATGATCCAGTGTATGTAGGGTTAGTGTGTGAGTAGAATATATAAGGATGGTGTTTATCAGACAGCCCATATAGTGTCATATTAAGCTTGCATACTATATGTGGCTGTGGCTGTGTTCACACTGGTTGTGGGTATGCACTTTCTCACAGATGTCTGCTACTCTGTGCTGTGGCATGCATGTAGAGCATGCTATATTTGCAGGTACATGTGTATTCCCCCATACAAAATGTAGTCCAGTGTTGTGGCAGTCTGCCTGTAGTTTGCACAGTGCTTTTTAACATGCCTAGCAGCCTAGTGTAATTACCCAGTGTGCTGTTATGCCCAGTTATTTGCAAGACATACTGCTGCCAGGCCACCATATCTGTTGTGTATTTCTGACAAAGCAGTGGGATTACACAGATGTATGTCACTAACTACTGGGTAGTATGTGGCCATGTGACCTCTGCACCACCAGGTATTATGTCAGGACAGACTGACGTGTCTGAATGCATAAACTGTGTGGGCATATGTAGTCCAGTATTTGCATGATATACCCATGTACATGGCTATTAAAATCCACATTGTGAGGCGTGGTCTACATGTCTTGCATGAAGGGGATTTGTGTACACCTCTGGACTGACCACAGAGTGCCAGACTGTCCACATATATTGGTCATATCTCTGCTGCAGTCTACAGGATCATTACTGTGCTAGCAGTGCCACTGTACTATGATGTCCTTAGGATGTCAGTCATTAACCAATAGTGCACATGTCAAAATCAGATATGACCTCCCACACACAACATGTCTAAAACAACCCCTGTTACAGTAGCAACAGTCTACATATATACCTGCAATACATACATGACATCCCCTTGCACTAAGAGGTTGGGACTATTGGTGCTGAGGTAAGACTCCACTCCATGCACTGGACATATGGTAAACATATATATGTATATATATATATATATATATATATATATATATATATATATATATATACACACATATACATATATCTATATAGATATATACACATATACATATCTACATACATATATGAATATATATATATATATATATATATATATATATATATATATATATACATACATATAAACACTCAAATATATACATATACACAGCAATATATGTCTACACATATACAGATATATAGATATATATGCACATATAGTTATGGATATCTACATTTATATCAACATAAATAGGTATATCTGATTAGATATGTATGCACATATAGTTATAGATATCTACATATATATCAACATAAATAGGCATATCTGTACACATAGGATGTGTGTGTGTGTATATATATATATATATATATATATATATATATATATATATACAGAGAGATCTACAAATGACCATATATATGATGCACTATACAGATGTGTAGACATACATATGTATGAATATATATGTGTATGTACATGTAGACGTATATCTACATATGTATATGTATATATCCATATTCCTGTCATGTGTAAACATCACGGTTGTGCATACCTTCCTAGATGTATCTCACCATATGTATCTGATATGTGTATATTTAGATATAACAACATATGTGATGCAACAGTAATATCAATAACAAGTACTACACAATTGTGAAAGTCAAAGCAATTGTTTAATACTATTCAATATGTATAGTGACAGATATCTTGGAAAAACAACAACTGTTTTCACAGCTGTCATGGTGTAGTGGTTAACTGTTGTGACTATAGTGTACAGGGTGCTGGGTTCAAGCCTGCAAGGGCTGTGTATTTTGTTGCTGGGCAGAACAAAGGCTGTCGGATACAGAGTGGTTAAGGCAGTTTTGAGCAGCTTTAAGCACGTTAGCAAGGGTTGCTAAGCTACGGTTAAACATACTGGCACTTACACTTTGTAGGCTTCGCTTACCAGTGCGCAAATCTGCTTAGCTGTTATATTGCAGCAATGCTGATACCTGCTAAACATGGCTCAGCCCTGGTAACCAATGCTCACATCCCAGTCTGATAACATAGCAGGGTAATGGCATCTGTAATAAGTGTATGTAATGCTTTGTACAATACATGTGTCTATGTGCTGTCATTACAGAAGCAAGGGGTGTGAGTGTCATGTCTGGGACACACAAGTATATAAGACCTGTACAGCACTGTTATCCATATGAATGTGTTACATACAAGGGTAGTAACCCAGGTTGCATGCTGTCACACTGGCATGTAGTGTATCATGGTGTTACTACTGTTGACAGTGCTTTCACAGGCAAGAGTAGAGTGCTAAATGTAGTACTGACAACAAGCACACCTGCAGGCATAGCTGGACTCTGAGGCCTCACTGTCGTGTTCCTGGTGTGTGAGCTGTGTCACAGTATATATCCCCTACTGGATAATTATCTGACATGTGGAAAGTAACTGTAGACTACCGTCTGTACAGCACATGTCAGTGAGGGCTTCCATGTAGTAATGGCATGCATATTGTTGTCAAGCGTCTATCTGTCAACACATTCATCCTACTGCATAGCTACTTGCTAAGCTGATGTCTGTCAGTCCCTGTACAGATGTGCAGATGGAAGGTATCCATTTTGAATATGTACAGGCAACCTATGCTTGGCTGACACTGACATGTCTTCCCAGCTGTGTTATAACTGGCACATATAGGAGACAACACCCTGTACGCACCACGTGCCATGGGTAGCTCTACTACACTGCCACAGTAGACACCACATGCTTGGGTACAGGTCTCCATCACAGACATTAACCATGTGTTGTAATACATGTTGCATACATGTCAAATGGATCACCTCAGTGGCCATTTTCAAGAGGCACCCAGAGGATTGGCTGATGCATGTCACTCTCACCCTGAAGGTCACCACAGTGGTGTCTGTTGATAGATTGCCTGCCATGGACAATAGCCAGGTACACACCTATGACCACCTGCAGTGATGCACCCCAGTACTGGCACATGTGTATGTGTGCATTACTGAGGATAGCAGTGTCTGTGTGTTAGTACACCTGTAGTTGGGAATACCATGGGGGCCTTCACAACCACCACAACACCCATTGCCATAGTAAGATGTGGCTGCTGCTGTATCAGACATTACATGTACCCTGTTATGCTCCTCTCTCTAACGGCTACATGAGCCTTGCAGTACCAGCAGAACAGTGTTGTACAAATGGGTCAATAGGCATGGGATACCCATTGAATTCTGGCAATTGTGTGTATCAGTGCATGTCTGTATATCTGTAGGGTACAGCATTCCGAGGCCACATACTCCTATTACAATACACATTGCCACACAGTAGTACAGATAATGTTGTTGCTGCCCATAGGTGAGGCATGACAATGTAACACACTACTATGTTTGTAGCATGTACATTAGATGCATATCCCTATAGTACCACTGTTGGGATATACAATGGGTTGTATCGCAGTCGTAGGCAATGTGTAATGGTGGGTATGTCAGATTGTCATCATGGGTTCCAGTGAGCACAATATCCACTGTGGGATGTGGGTGCTGTGTACACTGTCATTACACCATGGTGCACCAAGCATATGGCCCATGTACCACTGTATGGTGATCACTGTCAATATCAGCCATACAGGTAA
This sequence comes from Protopterus annectens, assembly GCF_019279795.1. NCBI lineage: Eukaryota > Metazoa > Chordata > Ceratodontiformes > Protopteridae > Protopterus > Protopterus annectens. The sequence goes on along the minus strand of NC_056728.1, from coordinate 446,027,349 downwards.
CTGATACCACAATCCAGCCCAGTTATGCATGTGCTGTGTGCAGCCTACCTGTAACACATTGGACACAATGACAAATTAGTTAGCACCGATAGGCCCTGGTCTCTCGGATGTGTGTCTGCCTGTTATGTATCTGTTAATGTGTATATAATGGTATGTCACACTATGTATTGTCCATATACAACCATTACATCCCCCATTACCATACTGTACATGTCAGGGGATATTCTGCATGTAACATGTAACCTAGAACACACCTTACCCTAAATGCTGTGTGGTGTGTGCAATGAAAGCCACACACTTCATTAGCACTACATAATTAGGTAGGGGTCTAGTCCCAGTAGTTGCCAAGTAAGAGTGTGCGTGTATGTGGCCGGGTCTACATCAGGTTGCTGATTATACATGTCCCAGCAGGTTACCTGTCCATGTGGCACAGGCAATAACTGTTATACAAGCCTGTGACATGTGTTCAACTGTACCCAGGATATGTCACAGCCATGGTGTCACTACAGTGCCATACCCCTTGTGGAATATGACTGCAGACCATCCTCCTGCTGACACATGTACACCTACGACACAAATGGATAACATTATGGAGACCACAATCACCCAGTGTTACTAACAGCTATAATGCATCATGGCTGGACAGCTACACGACCTGACATGTATGCATTAAACATTACTCCTGACAACATGTTACACTGCAATACATTGGTACACTGTAGTACAGTCACTGTGTGCATCAGAACCATATTAGCCTGTCCCTGCATCAATGTTATCGATGACAGGGATGTGGCACAGATATCATCATATGCACAGGGTGTGTTGTTGGTTTGCCAGAGACCAAGGGTGGGTCATACATGTGACACCATGTGTGTGTGGATGAGGGGTGTAATTAGTTGAAATGGGCATGGTGATGTGGTGTGTGTAGGTATGGAGTTGCCCTAGGTGTGTTTGTATAGTGTGTGGGTATGCATGCACACAGTTCTGCCATGTGGCTGACCTATACAGGTGTTTCTTGGACAGCTGCAGACCATACCAGGCAGAGTGTGTAGTTTACCACCTCTGGCCATGGACACACAGACTGTACCTGCCGGGGTTCCATGGGCATGTCCAGGTACAAGCCTCAATTTGCTACTCTCCCCTGATGATGACAGATGTCTGCTGGAACCAGATCCCTCCTGGGACTGGCCAAGGCCATGCTGTGGTGTGGTGTGAACAGCACCCCCCCCGCAGTGCTGGTACTGCCACTACAGGAGTGCCTTGGTGTCCTAGCACGTCCACGTCGACCTCCAGCTGTTGGGGTTGCTGGCCTACGTCCACACGGCCGTCGCCGCACTCCGACCACATGTTCAAGCACAGACAATCTACGGTCAATGAGGCCCACCATCTCACCCAACTGTCTATCCATGAATTTGGTATACTCACGGAGGGCACAAGACAGTTCATAGAAGTTGTCACTTGCAGATGTGAGAGCAGCCCTCTGCAGCCTCAGGCCCTGTCTGGTGTACAGTTCCATACGTGCCTGCACCCCCATGACAGTCTGAAACATGAGCCTGGTGGTACCAGTTGTGGCCCTTCTGCAGAGGCATGATGACCAGTGGCCCTACCACGGACACCCCGGTACATCTTCCTATGGGGTACCCTGCCAGACATCTGGCTATGCCTGCTGTGATCAGACACAGTAGGCATAGATACCACACTCTCCTGTGCACTGCTACCAACTGCCAACTGTCCCTCTGCTATGGCCACTGGTGATAGGGTATGTATAGGCACTGTAACTGTGTACGGGGTTGGTTTGGCTAAGAGGGGGATGTCTAACAATGGCACAGTTTTGGCCCCTGACAACCCTGCCTGTGCCTCAACAGTCCTATCATCATCTTCAGTGTCTGTATGGACACCAACATCAGATTGCATTCAGGTGGGACCTTGACTGATCCACCTCGCCACCTGTGGGGGAAAACAAGAAATGCACTTTAAGATCTGTACAGCATTGCTTAACAGTACACACACACACACACACACACACACACACACACACACACACACACACACACACACACACACACAAACACACACACACACACACACACACACACACACACACACACACACACACACACACACACACACACACATTCTACCTTAATACTTACCTCTCCCTGATTTTGGAGACAGTCCCACATTTATTCATATAAGTTCCCCATCCTGCATCACACTGGGTAACATACACTCATTAATACCACTCATTAATGTATCATTCCTCTAAATGCCTAGATGAGTGATCACAACACAAGACCTGTTACTCCATTACCTCCTTGACTTGAGTGGGGTAGGATTTACATGGCCTCACTGCTGTCATCCAGGGTTCACCCTGTCTATGTCTGGACATCATGTGCATGGTCCCTATATGTTAGAGGCTACTATGTTCACTCCATAATATCACGCACTGGAGTGTCATGTGTAAGTATTGCTCAGTACATGCCAGATCTGCTGCTCAATCAACCTATCATGTGGACAACAGTAATATATGGATACACTCCCTGGTGTTGTCTAGTAATTTTCCAATGCATCTGTAGTGCTGCATACATGGGTAGTCATTCATCTCTCTGCTGATTGCAATATTAAGGGTATACCTGGTTTCTACTTTCCCTCCCAATGCATGTTCCATGCTACAGACCTTATTATACTACCAGCTATCCTGTGATTACATATCAGACAAGTATTCCTGGTGTCTCATGTGTCAGTCCATGTCCATGTACTGCACGATCCAAAAGGAAAGTACTGCCGTATGAACAACCCCACAATCACACATGTGCATACATGGACACCCACACAAACACACACATGCACACACATCGTATATGCATCAACCCCCTTCCACTCCACCAGATTGCACTTACAGACAAAATATCCCCCCACACACACACACACACACACACACACACACACACTCACACACACACACACACACACACACACACACACACACACACACACACACACACACACACACACATACATACAGGTGAGGTTGCACAAAGATAGTACACACAGTCCTTCCATTGCCCATCTGTCAACATGCATAACATATGGTACTCAACAGCATGCAGTGCAGCTATAGTCAATCCATGCTAGCAACAGTATACATGTGTGTGATGCATGAGCTGTGTTAGTAGGTGATGCCTCCTCCCCCTGGAAAACACTGCACCCATGTACATAGTATTGCTGTACACCTGTTCTGCACCCTGCCATGTGCTGTGCACCAAACCTCACAGGTGTACAAACCATTGCTGAATGTGTATTACTGTGTCAGTTATGTCTGCGCTAATGCTCACAGTCCCTATGTGTTTTTGCGACACATACCTGGGATGATATGTGGACAGATATCATTTGTGAATGCCTGATGTCTGGTTTACATATCTCAACATCAGGGGTGCATGTATGACCAATCCAATACTATTACACTGACAACTGTCAGACCGTACCATGGCTATGGGGAGTGTACACATCCTTATTGATATGACGCAGTCTTCCTTGATCTGCCATGGGACCACATCACCACATATATTAACAGTACATGAGCCTGATATGTGACATATGTCCTGTACATTCACATGCAGTGTCTAAGAAATGTGTTAGGTGTGCAGATGCTGACCATGATGCATACACTCCATTGGTGCATATGTGTGCATGCCCTTATCATGATGGTTTGTTGCACCTATTGTTATGTGTACTACAGCAGTCACTATTCCTGGCAGGGGTATACTAGCATGGGCCATCTGCATTTGCCAGTATATGGGCAGTCTGCCCTATACATGTCCCCCAACTCTGAAGGATTGCAAGGTCTACTCATGTGCACATTCCTTGGAGTTCACACACTGCCGTTGCTATTGCTCTGGGAGTAGGGTTACATCTGCCACAATTCCTGAATCTGACTCTGTGCAGATACAGCCATTCTTAGCATCCTTAGGATCCTTGCTGCAGTGCACTGGTGCGTCATACTGACACACCATCCCCACCTTCAGCCTTTTTGCAGATGCTTGACAAGTATGGCCTACACATGTGTTTCATTTTTCAGTGTCCCATACACTGAACACCATGTGTAACAGCCTAGTCCCAGCTAATAATGTGGACTACAGTATTATGTTATGCCATAGTGTAGATCTGTAACAGTTGCCATTGTAATACTTGTATATGCACTGTTGTTGAACTGTATAAGGGTGATGTTTCACACATGTCCCTACTGTAGGCCATGTGTCCCATCATTATGTTCATCCCTGTGGATACATTTTGCAATGACAGGATGTTAGTTATCTTGCAGGTGTCTGACATACCCTTCAGATACCCCATCATGGTCACCATTGTGATGCAGTGCATTTAACAGCAACAATACGTGAACATGTACAGCATGCATTATGGGTAGGTTTATTAGATGTCTGCATGGAATATACCATAGCCATTACATGCCTGGTGTATTGGCAAGCATCAACATAAACCATACTCACCAGCTACAGGCTGCTGCATTGGTGGCATACCAGTAGGACCTACATAAGAGTGTGAGAGATGCGATGTCAGTGGCCACAGCTGTGGCATTGCTACAGGGTGGGTGCAGCATTACAGCACATCAGCAGTACAAGTCCACAATACTACCGCTTATACACACCTGTTTATTACTACTACGCAGCAACAGACTATATATATGACATCTCAGCTATGCATGATCTACCTGTACAGATGCAGACGCATATGCAACAGTGGTCTAATGATGTTCCCTGTGGCCTTACCTGCATGCTCCTCAGCCAGTGTGTGGGTAGCACCCACCTCCACAATGGTGTCTGCCAGTTGTTGGGTGTACGGGCGGACAGGTGCTATGAGGCTGGTGAGGAGCCCCTCAACACATGTTGGGGGAGATGGATGGCATGACCTCCAATTGCGAAGTGATTCCCCAGATTGCAGCAGCATGCTGATGGGCATTGCAAAGCAGTTCAGAACAATGATGCCAGACCTGCTCATAACTGCGGTTATGCAGGCCAACATCATTGACCCTGTGGACTAGATCGTTCCACAGGGCGGTCCATTCCTGCTGCTCATGGGCGGCCCTGCTAAACAGAACCAGATAGTGCTGTATAAAGTGGTTCAAGATGGCCTCATTTTCTGCCACTGAATACCCTGGTAAACAGCCATCAGACATCTTGCCTGAAAGACATAAAGATGGAAACAGGTCTGAGCAACTCATACAGCAAGGTTACCATAGTTCTTAATACACATCTCTGTCACCCCACCACCATATCAGTGACAACAAACTGTTCACACAACTCAATAGGTATGGCTACAGCTTACCTACCATTGGGACATATATTGTATTATACCACACTTTGTGCTATGTGTTTGTAGCCATGTTCCCTGTGTGGATACTATCTTTGCTGGCCTGTTACGGACTATTTCACCTGCATGCCATTGTCAGGGCAACTATGGTTCCATATATACATGTGGTATACTTGCTATGTCATTGCTGCACATCTGTCATTCTGTGTTATTGGGATAGCTATGCATGTTGTTGGACATGTTCCAGGATTGTATGGACTATTACTACCCACATATGTTCTATAACAGTGACACAATAGCATAATTAGGGAATAGTTGCCAGCAGAACCACCTCTCCCACCTCATCTGGCCATATTACCAGATGACATCATATGTGGGACCCACCCTGGGGCCTCCTCATCTATTGGTCCAGCACTACCTTCAGGTGTAACCACCTCATGGGATGTTGTCCCCCACTGGGGGCACACACAGACATGATCCTGTCACCCAAGGTCAGGTCCAAGGTCTGTTCCATAGGGGGCTCCACAGACACTTGTGGGATGTGCTACAGCACCATGAGGCACCCAGTACACAATCACAGGGTCCACATGCTCCTCCTGCTCAGCCTCCAGGCCAGGCACCTTCAGGGCTGTGGACTGCTGTTGTGACTAGTAATGGGTGGGGACCTTGTTCCCATTGTTTCCATATGGGGCCTCATGGGGCTTCCACATTGCAGACCGCACACACCATCCAGGGTGTTTACCCACCACATGTGTCATATACCACCCCTGTAGGCTGTCCTCTATATCTACCAACCTGAACCACCTCCACAAATATACCTGCTATCCTTCCCCATATTCCCATTCCCTACTTCACAAACAAGGGCAATGTGGTCCCAACAAGGAGTTCACATGTGACATACCAATCGATGTTGCACAGACTTACAGCTATATATATCTGTGTGTATTGCTATGTGTGCTGTTCCCTCACATATAGCATGCAGCACTGTGGTGGTAATATAGGGGACATGTATTTACATACATATATGTGTGTGTGTTTGTATATATGTAGACATACGATATATACATATATATATGTGTGTGTGTGTGTGTGTGTGTGTGTGTGTGTGTGTGTGTGTGTGTGTGTGTGTGTGTGTGTAGATATATATTATGTTGTATATGTGTTTATATATATGTCTACATATGGGTATCTGTATATCTATAGACATATATGTATGTATGTATGTATATATATATATATATATATATATATATATATATATATATATATATTATATGTATTATATATGTTTATATATATATATATATATATATATATGTATGTATTATATATATATATATATATATATATATATATATATATATATATATATATATATATATATATATGTGTTATATATATATATATATATATATATATATATATATATATATATATATATATATATATATATATATATATATATGTACACATTTATATCTATAATATATGGGGTACATTCAGACATCAGGTCCACAATCTCTAACTCTCCTTCCTGCACAGCTGCACTGTTCTGCTTTACTACAACACAGACAGGTGCCACATATGGACACAGCCTAACATTAGGGGGGTATATATAGGTCCAGATTGCAGGTAAGCCTATTGCACACCTATGGCATTTCAGCATGGTACAATACATGTTAACCTGAGTGTCCTGCAAGTGGTGGGCTCTGGAACCCACATATCCATCATTATGGCATTACTTCCACCACCAGCTATTGGCCACAATGATATACATCCTTTCCATTACACAACACACATTATTGGCTTACATCTTGTCAGTCGGTGCTGCTTTGCACAGTTGACAGGTATGGCCCACTACCCACAGGAACAGACTCTAATGTCCATAGCAGTTATTCAGCTGAAGAACATTACAACAGCAACACTTGATGGCACATGTATATCATTCCACATCATCTACCCAGTATTATGGACCAAGTACTACAGTCAATTACATACATATATACTTCACATATGTGTTGTGGGGATGAGGTCTGTTGTGGATGGTGTCCTTGTAGGAGGTTTTTTTTCTCCTTGGCTATGACCTTAGCCTGCTTCCTTTGTTTGTGTTTTTGGTTTGGTTGTGGTTTTGGTTTTGGTTGTGGATCTGATTTCTCTTTCTCTCTCTCTCTCTCTCTCTCTCTCTCTCCATCTCTCTCTCTCTCGCCAGTAAATGGATTGAGCTGATTGGAATAGATTGCACCCTAGATTTTGTAGGTGATGCACATGATCAGGTGATGGCCTCTGCACCAGTGTCCTCCACTTGCTTCCTGCATGCAGCATGCTGTCTAGTACTTCCAATTATCATGGTCATGGCAACCCCTGACTATAAATCCCTACATCATGTGGGCATGGTCCCTTTACCTTTCCTGTATGGTGGACATCCTTCCTGTGTGTGGGCAGCAGTGTTACAGACAGCAGGTAGCAATACCTCTTACAAGAGAACTTGCACACTCAGGCCAGCTACATATTTGTATGAGGTTCCAGAACTACAAACAGAGTGTGAGCAGTGTTGTTGTATGCATTGTATAGCACCAGTGTTACAGGGTTTGTGTGTTCATACTAATTTAACATGGACTGCAGTCTGTCTGCATAGCTCACAACTGTGTGCCTATCCACGTGATGGCCAGAGGTGTGCCTGTTATGTTTTGCCTGTCCATCACACCGGTCTTGTGTCAGATATATCACTGGAAGTGTGTGTGTTGAGTGATATCAGTACATGGCTATATTCATTTGTGTTTCTGACTTCATATTCCTGACTAAGGGTATGTTGCAGACTATCCTGTAACACCAGCAACTTGCTTAGTGTATGACAGCACTATTTCACATATGGGCCTATGTTCCAGCCTCTGTCCTCCACCTATATACCAGGCTTTGTCCATATGACATGCTGTCAGGGATTGTTATGTAGTGACCTGTGAGTATGTCATGCTGCCATTCCTGCCATCATTTCACTGATGTTGTGGCCCATACACATATTGTGGGGTTGGGTCCATATATGTGTGGGCCTCATCTGCACAATACATGTGTGCCCTTATGCAGTCCAGAGGTCAGTGTATGTAACAGTGGTATATGCCCCTGTATGTCAGTCTATGGGGGGGGGGGCTGCACAATAACTAACCTAGGCTGTTACAACATGTGAGGCATATCAGGGGTAAACTGCCTTAAGGTGTCTGGATGTACATTACCATACAATTCACCTTGGTAAATGCCAGCCTACTGCTTCCTGCCATACAGACTGTTCTGTTTGTCAGTGTGATTGTGATGGTTTCAGTTATGCCTTGTTATGTAACAGATGCATCCCATTGTGTACAGAGTATAGATAGAGCCTGCTGGAATATACATCTGCATTACTTACTGTTGATTGATTGTTATCCTGTGGCCTAGTCTGTCTTTACTGTTGTACTACTTGAAGGCCTTGGCCTGGACAGCAACATATGTTATGCTTTACTGTATTAATTGATCTGTTTGAGAGTTGCATTAGTCTGTTTATATGTATTTCAAAGCCTTAACAGCTATATGACATGGTCACTGTAATAATACACAAATAAAGCTTTCTCATGTACGCAAACCTGTGTGTGGTGTTATATCATTTGACCTCTTTGTGGGTATATGTTTCAGGCAACAATTGTCTTTTGTATGGGTGATTCATACAGTGTCTCCAGTTGGTAAGGTGGCAACTGTAGGAATACTGGCTGTATCATATGGTGTGCACCCTCTAAATATGTATCTTCCTATACATGTCTCTGTGTGTGTATGTGTAGTTACATATATATCTATATGTATATATATATGTATATATGCATCTGCATATATATGTGTGTGTGTATATGTATCTTAGGAATGTTTATTGCTTCCACGTTGTACATTCCCTGTGGTAGCCAGACTGTACTGCATGATATGTTATTGATACCAGCCTGACATCATACAGGTAGGATGGATTACTGTTAACATCTTGTGCCCATGTTGTGTCGGGTCCTGATTATGAGACTTGCAACAGTTGGTATTGTATTGCAGGGCAGACCTGTTTGGCTGTGAGGGGGGTAATAGCAATACGTACAAGACGTATGTAGCTTGGGCCCCCCTCACCCACACTAATGGTGCCTGTGGTCATATATGTATTTGTTATGTTCTCTTTTACATCTATAGATATATATCTATATACACACACACACACACACACACACACACATATATATATATATATATATATATATATATATATTTAGGTTCATAGGTTCATAGGTTCATACTAGGCTATCTGCCCTAGGGCATTTATAAGCCTAGCCGGAGTATGTTTGGCTTTCGCCACCCATTTTAAATTAATTTTGCTATGCCCTTTTTCGAGGTTAGTATACTGTGCCTCTGTCTAACAGTGACACAGAAGTGATACCCGGGGTAAACCTATGATCTCCCATCCACTCATCAAGATTCCTCTTGAAGAGAGTCAATGAGGGACTCTGCCTAACCTGAACTGGGATTTTATTCCAGAGTGAAGGGAGCCTCTGGGTTATGAATCTGTCCCTCCAGCATGTCCTATTTATTTCAGTGCTGAGGTTCAAGTCTTTCGGTGTAGCTCGATGGGATTGGATTTTTGAGGTGCAGCATGTCCCTTAATTCCGGGTTGGACATGGATTTATACGTCAGGCACAGGTCGCCTCTGAGCAGGTGGTATGCCACTGAGTAGAGCTGGAGTTTCTTTAACCGGGCAGCATATGGCATCTGTTTGAGCCCTTTGATCCTCTTGGTGAGGTACTTTTGGGGTCTTTCCAGTTGCTGCAGGTGTTTGGTAAGGTACATCCCAAAAGGGGCATTGTACTCGACTATGGGCCTGATGAGGGATGAGTAAAGAGGCACGATGACCTCCCCTAATCTAGATGTGAATCCCTTCATGATTAGGTGGGCTATATAAAATGTTTTTCTAACCACTTTGGCCACGTGGTTGTCAAATGAGAGATTGCTATCAACTTGGGTCCCCAGGTCCCTAATTACTTCTTCTGTACTTAATGGATTACCACCTATGTGGTAATTTATGGGTACTTTGTTTTTGCCAAAGGGGATGACTATACACTTTTTGGTGTTTAGCTTGAGGCCATGGCTCTGGCACCAGTTGTCTGTTTCTATGAGGCCCTTTTGGAGGATGCTTGTGTCGGCTGGAGAGTCGATTATGGCGCCCAGTTTGCAGTCATCTGCGAACTTGGTCAGCCACAGTCCTTCCGTGTTGGCCTGTACCTCCGAGAAATATATACCGAACAAGAGAGGTCCCAGGACTGAGCCTTGTGGGACGCCACTTGTAACTGGTTTGGAGTCTGACATGGCTCCAGCAATTCTAACCATGTGGGTTCTGTCCTTGAGCCAGTTTGCAACCCATCTAGTGACATAGGGGTTTATATTTAAGCTGGTGAGCTTATCTATAATGCCTGAGTGTGGTATTGTATCGAAGGCTTTTGCGAGGTCCAGGTAGGCTGTGTGGACCACCTTCCCTTCATCAATGGCCTTGGTGACTGTTTCAAAGAAGTCGACCAGGTTTAAGAGGCAGGATCTGTCCTTAACAAAGCCGAACTGGGTAGGATCCAGTGTCTGTAGGTCCCCAATATCTTTATTTATGAGGTCCATGATGATCCTTTCCATAGCTTTGCAGACCAAGCTAGTCAGGCTTATGGGGCGATAGTTTCCAGGGTCCGTTGAGGCACCACCTTTGTGGAGAGGGACCACTGTTGCTGTACACCACTCTTTGGGTACATATCCTGTAGTAAGGCTGAGATTGAACAGTAGTTTTATGTTTGGGTTTAGCTCTTTTTGGAGTTCAGGTAGGATGCAGCCCGGGACACCGTCTGGTCCCATTGATGCTGTGTTTTTTGCTTTGGAGTGGGCGGCTCTTACCTGAGCATCTGAGATGTCAGGGGGGCAGCACTCTGCTGGGATAGATATTTGCCCTTTTGGTGGGGAGGGGGGGAGAAGTTTGCGCTGAACCTGTCAGCTAGGATGTTGGCAATGTCTGTGCGTTAGGTGTATTTTTTGTCATTTTGGACTAATTCTGAGCATATCTGGGAATTCCCACCCAGGTTCCTAACATAACTAAAGAAAGCCTTGTGATTATCCTTAGTGTCCAGTGCAATTTTTCTCTCTAAGCTGGCCTTAGACGATTTTATGAGTGCCCTTAGTTTTTTGCTAATACTGATCAGAGATGCCTTCCCTTTTTGGGATTTTGCTCTGTCATGTAGTAGCTTCCTCCTTCTATTGTATAGTTTGTTTATGGCTGGGGTCCTCCAGACAGGACGTCTGCCTTTGGAGGATTGGGTCTTGGTTTTATTTGGGATTGCATGATCCATGCATTCCTGAAGGTGTTCATAGAATGCATTTATGAAGGATTCTGTGGTCTGGGTCATATTTTCCACAGGCCCGGGGGCTTTGAAGGATTCCACCTCGGTTTTGAGGAGTGTGAAATTTGCTTTAGAGAAGTTTTTCACTGTAGCTTTCTGGGCAGGGGGTGGGGTCGGTATGTGAATATCCAGTGAGATCAGTTTATGGTCTGATCTTACCAGTGAGGGATACACTTCTGGTCTGGAGAATAGAGTCCCCGTGTTGGTGATGATCAGGTCCAGTATGTTTTCCCCTCTTGTGGGAGTGGTAACAAGTTGTTACATAGCATTTGAGTTTATGAATTCTAGGAACCTTTGGGCTAGGGTGTTGGAGCTACAGTAATGCTCCCAGTCTATGTTTGGGTAGTTGAAGTCGCCCAATATAATGGTGTTTGGAGAGACCTTCATATTTTCCAGTGTTCTCAGGAAGGCCGAGTGGGGTTCCTGGGTTTGGGAGGGTGGTCTGTAGCAGGCTATAACCTGGAAGGCAGTTTTACCCACTATTAGTTGCACATGGATAGTCTCTGATGTTTCGCGCTTTGTCACCAACCTGGAGGTGTGGGTATCTTTGATGAATATCGATACTCCCCCTCCTTTTGTGGTTCGGTCCAAGTTTTGGGCCCGAAAAGCATGGTATGAGGTATAACCTGGTAGTGCTGGGGTGCTCTCAGGAGCCCTGAACCAGGTTTCTGTTACTGCACAGATATTGATGTTCTCCATGCTAAGGAGAGTTTCAAGTGCGTGCATCTTGAGGTTTAGACTTCTGGCATTGAGTAGTATTACTCTTAGTTTCTTATCCCTTGTGATACCTATGGAGGTGGGTTTGTCTTTTGAGCCTTGCCTAAAAAAGGCACTATGGGGGTAGCAAGAGCCTTTGCCAATATCCGAAAGCCCAGGGGTGACAGGTGCAAGCCGTCCCTAGCGAAGCATCGTGGCTTGTCGAGCATATCATCCCAGGCTGACAGGCATTGGATCCCCTTTGAATGACACCAGTACTTAAGCCAATTGTTGAAATTGATCATCTTGTCTTCATATTGTGGCATCATTCTTGGTAAGGGTATGATGCTACTCAAGGTCAGGGTCATACCGGCCTGGGCTACATGCTCAGAGAGCTCCTCTATGTCTCTTTTCATGTAGTCCAGGGAGGTACATCTCAGGTCATTCACACCAGCATGGACAATGACAGAGTCATATTTGTACTTGCCTTGGAGTGACCTGAGTGCTTATGTTATGTGGTGGATCCTAGGGCCCGACAGGCTGCTCACCATGACCTTCTCCTTGTTCATATTTATATATTGCTCTCTCTCTCTCTCTCTCTATATATATATATATATATATATATATATATATATATATATATATATATATATATATATATATATATATATATATATATATATATATATATATATATATATATATATATATATATATATATATATATATATATATATATATATATCTATAGATATAGATATATATATATACATATATATATATATATATATATATATATATGTAGATATATATATATATATATATATATATATATATAGATATAAATATATATATGCACACACACACACACACACACACACACACACACACACACACACACACACACACACAGACACACACATACACACACACAGACACACACATACATCTACATCTTTAAATACATTTCCTGTACTGTTGAATGCCTGTGCTGGATGATATGTTTGTGAAAACATCAAGGTTATGTATATCTGAATTGGCTTAGTGGTAAATCACTTTGACTATGTTGTGCAGGGTCCTGGGTTTGATCTATGCAGAGGCTGTTTATTTTGTTGCTGGGCAGAGCAAAGGCCATTGGATACAGAGTGATTAAGGCAATTTTATGCAGTTGTAAGTGGGTTTGCGTGGGTTTGCGTGGTGGTAAGCACTGCAGACTTCCGGTTACAGTTTCATATACTCAGTAAGGTTATAAATTGCTTAACCTGTGTAGGCATTGCTTACCCCTGTGCAAACAGGCTTAAACCCGCTTACTGCTGCTTAAAATACTTACTCCCACTTACCCCGTGCTAATTTCTTTAAAAGAAATGAAAAAGGGTTGATAGGAAAGTGGTGAAAAATGGGCACAAAGAGGGAAAGACAGTAGGGAAAATAGCTAGGGATGTGCAGGAAGTGTGTAGAGAAAGTCCATAGCTGCCCATTTCTTCTACAGCAACAGCTGTGCATATACTCTGAATTTGGAGATATATTTGGACACTCATATCCCTGAGAGAAAGGTGAGGACAACAATAATATGTTGTTAAGCCAATTAGACCAGATTACATGTGTCCAGTGGACACGTGCGAAATGGACAGCTATGTATAGGGCGAGAATTTTTTGGGGGGAACAGATTACTCTTTTTTTTTCAGGTGAGAGTGGGATGTTGGAGAGGGATAGTAGGTATATTTGGGGGGGTAGGTTGGGTAGGTTAACAGACAATACAAACAATATGCATACAGGGGTGGTATATGACACATGTGGGGGTAAACACATTGATGGGGAGGGTTGTTGGGAAATCAGAAGCCCATGAGCACCCTAGTGGAAAAAGTGGGACTGAGGTCCCCACCCACAGGCAGTCACCACTGCACCTTCACAGTCTTGAAGGTGACTGTGCTGGAGGCTGAGTAGGAGAGCCAGGTTGACCCTCTAGTTGCGACACATGGCCCTCAAGCTGGTGTAGCAGATCTCTGACCTCCCTGCTGAGCTCGCTACACACCATGACCTGGACCTGGCAATGGGTGACAGGTTCCTGTCCATGCCCACTCCCGGTGGGGGTGAGCCCCATCCCCTGAGGCAGTTCCTCCCGAAGGTGGTGCAGGACCAATGGACGAGGTGGTCCCGGGTTGGGCCCCAAACATACTGGTGCCAGGTGCCATGGCCAGCTGGGGTAGGACAGGTGGGTCTGCCGGGACCAGCCTTCCCAAACGTGCTATGGTGTTTAAGTTTTATCAACATATGTGGGTTAGTAATAGTCAACACATTTCAGGATTAGGAATAACAGCATGCATAGATATTCCCATTAACCCAAACACTAGATATGGAACAGTTGCATAGTAAACAGAACACATGCATATATGGGACCACAGTGGTCATTACAACAGCATGCAGGTACATTGATGGCAGCATGCCACCAATGTGGGAGTATTTCAACATAGCACATACATAGAAACAGATTTAAATAATCATCAAACAATAGGACACATGTCCCAACATTAGAGTTAATCCAGCACATACCACCTGAGTTGTGTATTTAGTTTATTGTTGCAGATATGGTGGGGGGGATGTCAATTAACAACTAGTATATTCCTGTAGTTTGCATTACTTTCCTAGTCAGTGCTGTGATCTGTACCTTACAAGTATTAGTACACTACCCTATTGACTTAGTTTGGACAGTGGTATGGCTGTCGACAACTATATACATGAACTGGTTTTACCTGCAGTATACACCTCTTACCTGGCATACCTGTGGAGGTATTGTTTGCTAACACTACCTAACTGTTTCTACACATACTCCCAGATTCCAGGTTGATGTTATGCACATACCTGTTCATCTCTTTTTGCACATACTCTGGGCATGTCTTCACCACATGCAGGTGAACTGGGACATATTTCCACTATTGCCCACTTAAACCTTTAGTGACTTGTACAATGACAGGTTTGTTTTATTTGACATTTTCCAAATATGTACAGGTCTGACAGTCAGTTATATGACATGACATGCTGCCTACATGTCAGAAATTGGCACACTGATATGGCAGGGGGCAGGGTAACAGCCAGCAGATATGACCCAAATAACTGGACATTCTGGACATTTCTGTACACTTGTGTTTGATGATTCTGCATACAGCTTACTACTACTCCCAGGATTCAAACCATGGCTGTGTCTGCTAAAAATAAGACACTGTCCATCACAGTTGAATGTGCTATATAGGTATTGTTGTGTATCTCTTGTCTGATTTCTGTCTCTAATTCTCCTGTGGTTTTACATTCTGACCTTGTAATTACAATGCTCTTATACAGGATTTCCTAGACAGTTGTATTATGTAGTACAGTGTGGGTGACAGTGATAAGTAATACCTTATTATTCTGAGCAACTGCAACACTAACAATGTTATACAATACCAAATTAAACAGTAGCAGTACAGGATATCAATCTTTTATTTATAGGCACAGTGTTCGTATCTGACAGACCTGTGGGAGCAATGTTTGTTAGCACTATTTGCATGTTGCCAAACAAATTACCAGTTTCCACATTAGTATTATGCACATACATCTCACTCTGCTACTGTACACACTCTGGTCACAGCTTGATAACATAGGGGTGGAGATGGGACATACTTGGCTATTTACTCTCATAACATTTTGAGGGGTTGCTAGAGTGACAGGTTTGTTGTTATAGAAGTCTGACAGTCAGTTGTATGTCATGTTTGCTGCCTAAATGTCTGGGATCATCCCACTGGTTTACCAGGTGGACAGGTAGCAACTATGGACCGATTTACTGCACATTCTTGACATTTCTGTATACAGCCTACTACCACTCCCAGGATTTGAACCATGACTGTGTGTGCAAAAAATACAACAGTTCATGTCACAGTTGAGTGTGCTATTTGGATTTTGTAGTCTGTCTTTTCAGTGTTTTCTAAGTCTCTCTCAATTGTAATATTTGACCTCTTGGGATTACAACAGTCATATACAGACATTCCTACACAATTTATTTATGTAGCACAGTGTGGGTAACAGTGCTTACTACAACATTACTGGTAACAGTACTTACTACAACAGTACTATTAAGTGATTGCAACTCTACATTACCATATGATACCAGAGTGAACACATGCAGTCCAGCAGTTAGACCTTAATTGTCAGGCAATTATGCTTTTATTTACATACAACCTATATGAGACTCTTCCTGCCCTATTCTCTGGTGTATGCAGTACACGCCTTAAACAATACAGGCTTTATACAGGCAATTAACTTACTACTACTTTTAGATTTATTTCCTATGACAGTACATGCAAGCGTATTACTAACCTGCCTCACATTGCAACCGCTCCAATCTACAGCCATGGGCCTCCTGGTTCATAGCCCGCTCACCTGCCACTGTGGAAGACATAAGAGGAATATTTAGCCATACCTATCCATAACATACATTAACTGGCAATTATTAAACAGGTAGTGGACTGATACTTACACATGTCTGGGACTTCCCCTGTCCTCCTAGCCTCTTGGATCTACTGATCCAAGAGGTCCTCCTTTCTCCACTTCAGGTCGGCATAGTGATACCTAACCTGCTCACCAGTTTGGGGTATGCCTGTGGCACTGGTGAGGTCACAGGTGAGATGGTCCCAGGCTTCCACTTTGTATTGGGAACCCTGGTACTGGCCCTGCAGCAGTCGCATGTCATGGTCTTTCACAAGGAGTACTGAACATGACTCTGGACTCCTGGATGCCCCAGCGCTGTGCCCAAAAGCACACACCCTCTCTCATTCCAGACATAGTACCTACAAGGGGAAGCTACAACCAGTTATGATATGTATTCCCACCTGTTGGGTTTAAATAGGGCTGGTTTCCTGCACTGTTGCCATGATTAGACAGTTTTGAAAAGGCTAAGCTATGGGCAAACCTGCTTATCTAAGGTTGGCATTGCTTAAAGAGGTATATCAATGGGCAGACTGAGTTAGCTGGCCTACACATTGCTTACACGTACTAAGCTGGGCTGTGCAATGCTTAGTG
The DNA here is from genome assembly GCF_019279795.1 of Protopterus annectens. Taxonomy (NCBI): domain Eukaryota; kingdom Metazoa; phylum Chordata; order Ceratodontiformes; family Protopteridae; genus Protopterus; species Protopterus annectens. Next base: position 446,009,857 of record NC_056728.1, on the reverse strand, counting down.
TTGCGTAATATTTAAGTTGTATGATATTTGCATTGTGGCATTGATTTATTATTCATTACATGCTATATATGTATTTGGTATCCATGATTCATGTGTACATACACTGTATGGGGTCCTTGTGTTTATTAGGAGATTTCAACACTTTATTACAATGACACCTCACATCTGGACTTAATGCAGTATTCCATTTCACATATTTATGTCCTGTAGTAAGTTATACAATATAAAACTGTATATAGATTCCTTTCACATGTTCAGTTTGTATTTCCTATGGTGAGGATCTGTTTGATGATACCTCAATCTTATATACTGCTGTGATGGCTTATTGGTTAACTATTGTGACTATAGTGTACAGGGTCTTGGGTTCAAGTCCTGCAAAGGCTATTTATTTTGTTTCTGACTAGAACAGCAGCTGATGCATACAGAGTGATTATGCACTTTTAAGCAATTGTAAGCGTGTTTGCCCAAAGGTAAGCAATGCTAATCTCTGGTTAAGTATGCTTACAGTGAGTTAGCTTCAATATTGCTTAACCTGTGTGCGCAGTGCTTACTCCCATCCACACAGGCTTAAACCCGCTTACTACTGCTTAAATATGCTTACTCCCTCTTACTACTGCGTAACTATACTTACTCTTGCTTACTAGTGCTTACACCCACTTACCACCGCACTCATTTAGACAGTAATGTCAAATGGTTCTGGGGCAGGTGGTGGATTTGGCAACTGTATGGATTTATCATTCATTACACATTTTACCTTCCATTTGTATCCCTGATTCCTATGTACATATACTGCACGGGCCACTTGTGATTATCTGTGGACTTTGCAACATTATGACAATGACACCTCACATCTGCATTTAATGCAGTACTCCAGTTCACAAATATATGTTATGTTGTAGTTATGCAACAAAATAAATTAATCATAAAGTGATTTGACATGGAAAATGGATTGTACTGGAGTGGACAAGAACCAGGAATGACTGCTCGTAAGGCGAATGCTCTGCCCACTACACTATTGTTGTACTGCTTAATTTGCATATATCTTGCTTTTTATCCTCTTGTGCCATTTAAGCTGCATTAACTGTAGCTAAGCAATGGGCAAACCTGCACACCTATGGTTAAATCTGACCTGTTTCATAAAAAAAATTCTTTATATTTTAATGTTTTAACTATTGCTCTTGTACATTTGGGGGGGATGTTGCTGGGGGTATGCGAACACCTACGAGTGGTCTCGTTCATTCTTACTCCTAAACTGCTCTGCTTGATTGCAGGGGCATGTAGATCTCAGACATGCACCCTGCACTCGTACATGCTCCATGTCCGTTTATGAGCTCAGGCAGTCGCCTTCATTAATATGCATGGCGCGCTGCCATCCTGCTCCTAAACGGCCGCTTCAGTGCAGGACTACACTAGTCCTGCATGGAAGGATAGTGAATCTGGAGGTTAGGCTATACAGCAACGCCTCTTATGCATTCTCTTTATATATGCATTCCTAACATGCATTTCCTTTAGCCATATACACCCTTATACTCTGTATACTGCTTAATTTGTCTTCAAGGTCCCCACTGAAATTCAACTTTTTAACATGGCAAACCAGATCAATACACACATGCACATGCTTACACACACACACACGCACACACACACACACACACACACACACACACACACACACACACACACACATGCACAAAAACACACATATGCATGCATACATATACATCTACAGGTAAATGCATAATATAGATAGAGACATAAATAGACAGATGGGTAGACAGATATAGCTATCGATGTGTATGTTTCAGCTGGCAGCATGTTGACATGTGGAGAACATATTTATGAATACATGCATCATAACTCATTTGGCCTTGTGCCTGACACTAGTTGATATAGCTATGCACCATGCAGAAGTCTAATTTAAAAGTGATGTCATGAAATGTTTGGACTTAATATAAATCAGTGACTTTTATTTTACTAGAATTGCAGCAAGCAGGGTAATTTACAAAATTCAATAAAACACACCTGTCTTGTTGTGAAATATAGTAGATATTTAAAACATAAAATTATGTGAAAAATCTATGTGAATAACTTCAGGATATGTAATTGTTTTTCTGTGGATCTTTTGTTAAATTTTAACTAGAAAAATAAAAACTCAGTACGTTTTTTTCTGTGGGGGGATGGGTAGATGTCAGCAGGATTTAAAAGGTAAACTTGTGACTGTTTTTTTTTTCTGTAGCAGCAGTGTAGCTATACACAAACACACACATGCACTCTCACATTACCAATGATGCACTTACCTTTTGCCTATCATTTTTTTTTTGTATTATCTCATGCAATTTTCCAGAAATTTCATTGGTTCAGTTGAATTTTCAGTGACAACACAGGAGGCAGGAGTTAACCTAGTAATCAATGTTTAAAATGAGGGGAATCACCTGCCTTTTGATGAGTAGTGTGATGATGCTCAAAGAATACAAAAACTGGGAGCATGACGGCAGGAGCTGCCAGATTGCAAGTATCTAAGTTTTTGTTTTAAGTATTTTTTAAAAGTAAAATGTGCAATTAATCTTTATTTTCTAGACTTAAGAAATCACTGACAAGTATGTGGACACTTCTAACTTAAGCAATGCTACAGAATACTGCATCATAAAAAAGTCAACTGTAACTGCTCCGAAAGAAGTATACATTCCACACCACTGGGAAGCACACCTCAGATGGAAGGAACAACAGTCTTGAATTCAACTTAGAAGTTTCAGTACCCCATCTTTTTCAGTCATCCAGCCAGAAAAAAATGACATACTTATTCCATGATAAGATGGTGTAGTATTTACCCCTCTGCATATCCTAAATTAAAGGGAAAGTCTCTCAATCAAACAAGGGTAGCACTATGTATGACAGACAACCTCAAACAAAATGGTCATGCCCTTAATGATATGCAACCTGACCCCGTGCAACAGGATTAATTTAACTTATAGTAGACATCTCAAAAATACACCTTCAAAACTTTCTTTGCATCTAAGCCAGGTATGTCCATTTCAGAATATAAACTTATGTCTTCTTCCCAAAATACAAATACAGTTATTGCTTCCAATGGGGCAGTATGCTCCTTTAGCTAAAACAGTTCTGAAGTATCAATTTCGGCTCAAGCTATTATGGCCAGACTGGACATGTTTTCTAATGAGATTAAATCATTGGTCATAAATGCGGTGGTGCTGCGGTAGCGTTGTCGCCTCACAGCAAGATGTTGTCCCGTTCTATTCTCAGCTAGAGTGTCTTCTGTGTGGAGAAATGCATGCGTGAATGGGCATACCTTCGTTGAGGGTTGTGCATCAGGGCTGGCAACTCGGCACGTAAAAATCTACTGCCAATCATTAGCGGACCGGAGTTCCGCTGTGGCGACCCCTAACCAGGAAAAGCCGAAAGACACAACAACAACATTAAATCATTGGTCATGATTTCCTCAGAAATTTAGCAAATTGAACATTTTCTTCTAAAACATAGAGAAGACATTTCCTAATTAATTGATTGGTGCCCATGCACCAATCCTGACTAGCAACCCTCCTTTTATCTCCCCTTCCTCTCCCCTCCCGTAGTCACTGTGCCTCACACCATCTGATTGGATTCCTTCCTCTGCAGGCTCTGGCTCACCCTCTACCCTCCCCTTCACTCCTCACTCAATCTCTCAGACCTGTTATAACATGCTTAACTACCTCACTTCATCTCAACTCCAAATACATATCCAACTGACTTACACCTAGCTCCCTCTCACTACCACGTATACTACTCACTCAGTCTCCTCGCTTGCTCCTCTATCTATCCCTTCCATCCCATTAGCCCTTCTAGCTTGTTCCACCTTCGTGTAGAGCTTCTGCTTTATATCTGCTTGAGTTTAGTGCAATATGTGTATATAAGATTTAGATATATGAGTTTAGAACAGTATCTGTTTGAGCTTAGTATTATCTATATATACATCCTACCTTTATTCCTACCCTTTAGCTAGATATTGGCATATCTGTTCATCACTATGTTTCATATTGTATGTATAGCTAATGTTTGCTGCAGTATGTATTATTTTCTATTGTATGTATATTCAGTTGTTCTTTATGTACTCTGCTGCTCATTTATTGTTATGTGGAGTTTTTCTCCCTGGACATCCACTGAAAAAGGACCTGTGTCCAGTTGGAATTTCCCAGTAAACAAATGTAAATAAATTAATTAATTTATTAATTAAAGGATCCGCAATCTAAGCCAGAAGTTGATTTTCTGGAACTTTCTAATAAGTATGATTCTTTTAGAAAAGAAAATAGTAAAATTCAGTCAATAAGAATACTGGGGTATGTGAACACATATGCTCATCTTTTGGAACAGTGAAGTTGATTCTCACACTTTCAGGAAGTGAAACTGATATAGAAAACAGGCTTTCTCTTAACTCACATATAGTTCATAAAGTTGACCCCCCAAGACCTGATTATAACAGAACCTGGTTCAATATGCTGCACAAAAATGTAGAAATATATTTTTTATATCCATTCATTGATTAGAATTTTCTAGGAGGTTCCTCCTCATATTGTACAGATCCAAAAGTTCTTTGGTGATGTAAGGAAAACTTTATGGCATGAAGTGATTGCATCCTGGTTTCTTTTTTCCAGAAAACTTGCAAGTTACTTACAAAAATTTAAGTAACCGATTGTCCTGCCTAGAAGGAGACCAGAAGAAAAGGGCTTCTATTCATATGCTTCTGGTGTAGGAAATCCTATGACCATGGGCTTGGACTAGAGCTGTATATCTGTCTCTCTCTGTCTCTGTTTTTTTTTTTTTTGATTGGGGGGCTGACTGATACCTATAGGTTTTCATGGGGGATTTTGTTTGTATAAGATTACTTTGTATTTTTGTTTCAAAGTTATTATACACAATGAGGATGGCTTCATTAAATACTAATGGTCTTAACTGTCCTATTAAGCATTGGAAGATTGTTATATTTTTAGACATATCTCTGTAGGTATATCCTGTCTGCAAAAATTAATTTGGTGTCACAGAATCATAAGGCTTTGTTAAAAGCTAAAAAAATGTCTAACATACTAATTAACTCTGTTGCTAATAAATCTGGAGCAGAAACCATTTTTCTCCATTCAGGCCAATATAGAATTATAAGGAAATTTCATCATGCTGTTGGCCAGTGCTCAGTATGGTGTTTTTCACTTTACAACTGGTTTAGTATATATACTGATTGCAGGATTTGCTGCACTTCTACAAGATATATTTGAAGGTTTGTCATGTTTCAAAGATAAAGCAATTATTTTGGCAGGTGAATTTAATACAGATGGAGTAAGATATCACAAAAAGCTACAAACTCAGACTTTAGAGGAATGTTTCTATATTACTTACAAATTGACCTGCTGGCATTATAAAAAATTACAGTCAAAGGAATATACATATTTTGATTGCAAATATACATCTTTTTTTTAAAACTGGACTGCTTTTTACCTTTAAAAGTACAGTTCACATTCTGACAAATATGGAAACTCTCCTCAGATGTCGTGTTGATCATTATCCCATTGTGGCAACCATTAAGCTTCAAATGGCTGCAAGAAGATTTATCATCAGTAAAGATATTCTTAACAGTTATTATAAGGAGATATAACTGGGTATCAACACTTTCTGTTCAGTTATTTTTTTCTGAAGATATTCCATTTTCTTATATTTGTGCCTCCCTTTAAGCATTTGTTGCACATTTTTTGTTTTACTTATCAGCAAAGAACAGGAAAAACAAAAGGAATTCGACTGACATTTTCCTAAAAAGTCTTCTGAAAATGTATTTATGGGGTCAGGGACATTTCAGTCTTTAACAAAATTGTTGCAAGAAATAGGAGACACTGATCACAGAAAAAAGAAAAATATATATTCGGGCAGATATCCATGGTACCTTCTCTAAGGAGGAATTATTTTGTAAACCTAAATCAAATTAATATAAGGTTTAAAGAATATGGATAAAGTTAAGACTGATATTACATGATCAGACAGGAGTTTTAATCTTATTTTGATCAATTATTACCCTGTAACCAACTCTGATCATCATAATAGAAACAAGACCAAAGAGTTTTAATATACTTATCATATGGCTGATATTAAAGAAATATTTCTTATCTTTAGCTGATAAGAATACTTCAGGACAAGTTTCACTACCAACCAACTGTACTTTATATGTCATATTTAGCTAGATGTTTAGATTTTCTGAGCATGTCTCCTTATCATATGGATTCTTTTCCTTTTGCAAGGCTCTTTATAATTCAAAAACTAAGTAAACTATTCAAAAGTGATAAATCATAGGCCTTCCATTGATAAATACTCATTATAAAATAATAGCTAAATACGTTAACTAGAGTTATATTATAAAGTAATTTGTCTAACTTACCACCTCATCAGTTTGATTTTACTCCTAGTCGATCATTGTGTATACCTATTCAATTATTAGACATTATTATTTTATACTGTAATAACAACACAAACTTTCTCAATTTTGAAGTAGCCATTTGCTAAGCTCAGTTAAATGAATGATAATAAACACCTGTTCCCTAGTATGAACCCAAGACCATCACACCTAAAAATCAATGCATTAACATGCTACATCACACATCTGATAAGTAAAACTGGTGGTTTAAGCAAAATATAGTAACTGCAAGTTATAATCATTGGGTTTAAACAGAGCTGTGGATCACACTGCATTGCCCAAACTTGCTTAAAATAGTAATGGAAAAAATGGGAGTTTAACTTGGAGTCTGGTGCAATAGTACACCAGTAGAAAGCCAGGTACAGAATAATGGATGTAAGGATGTAAGTTAGGTCTCTAATAGCAAGTAAATGTGCATGTTTACCAGCAACATTTAGAAATGTACATGTTAAAACATTAATGGCAACATACATGTTAAACTGGGGCTCTGTTGGAGAAATACATCCATATAAAGCCATTCACATAATGGTAGATGTAAAAAGGTATGTCACAGCCTGTATGTGTGCACATATACCTTGACAAAATGAGCTGCTGTAACAGTGACTCAGTAGCTCAATCTGTTAAATGCTGTGCAAACTGTAAGTTTTGCCACACACTGTCATGGGTTCAAATCCAGTGGTGTTTAGCATTTAAATTACATTATTGTGAAGCCAGCAATTAATGTCTAAGTCATGCAGTCTTTATCCACACAATGCACTCCAAATGAAATGTCTGCTTTTCAGTGATGAAAGTTGTGATGCCCCTGCATTGGCCCAGTAATCAAGGAGCCTCAATCCTCACCACTGGCAACAGTGAGGGACGTACACAATGGGAAGATGACAAGTAAACACACAGTAAAGTACAATTTCCCTTAAGACCACAGAGAGATCACAGTAAGTCTGGGGGCTGATTTCTCCCTCTTTCTCCATATCCCCAATAAGACTCCTCACTGCCACAGCTATAGAGTTGAGTCCTTAACTAGGGTTCCAAGCCAAGTCCTCCTCTCTCTGTCCAACCAGTACTTCATGTCTCTGCCCAAGTAGTTGACACAAACACACACTTTGAGATTTGATTTATACATGAACACATGCCTAGGAAAGGCTGGCACAGGTTTACTACCTATGCCCCCTTCTGCCCAGACCATAAGGTAGTTATCACTGCCACAAGAACCCCTTGTCAGATACTTTAAGGTACTTCCCAAAAGGTGACCAATCCTACTGTGTAATGTTACTATTATCCAAATGGTAAGTGTGACCAAGAGCAAGGCTAATTAGGAGTGGCCTGTACAGTGTCACCAAATACATATGAAAGTACTCTAAGAGCTTAAATATGACTCACAAATATCAGCCACAAAGATAGGTTTAAATGTATTTAATAATAAATAAAAGAACAAGACATTACTCAATCAACACAGTAACTACAGAGTTCAGAATCACAGGAAATATTTTAAAACAACATTGCAGGACAGTCTCAAATAAATACAGAAAACATCTAAACTAATCTTTACTATAGTCCTATCTATATCTAAGAGAGATACTATGCCCTTAGTCTTACTTACAGACAACATGCAGGCAAAAGTGCTGATGATGGATGTTTCCAGGTCAAAGACAAAATATAAAATGCACAGTCTTTCTGAAAGAATTCTTAAATTAATATTAAACATTACTGCTGGATTAACCTGAATGACATCACTTTTTGTCATCTGACTTCAGTTCCCAGGCCAAACCAGAAACTAACAGCATTTTAACATCCCTGTGTGAGAAATACATATCTCTCAGATGTGCTCAGAACTGTGTAGCTGTTAAGAAGTCATAAAGCAATCACTTTACATTTTAAACCTAGTAATTACTTTTCTTTTCAGACAATAGAAAAACTTCTAGCTCTAGACATTGTGTCTGCTTGCTGCATTGAAACTAACTTTAATAGCACATCGTAAAGCACTCAATTTCAACTTATTTTCTTGAAGTTTTGTAAGTTAATCTATATTCCAGCAGGGTATTCTATTGTTACATTCTTGAAGCTCAGTACTGTTCAAACCCTGTTCAGCACACATTTCTGTACCAGTAGCTTAATATACATATAACATATAGTTCTCTTACATTTGTAAGACAAGCATATGAATCATGTTGATATTCACAAATGACATAAGATTATTTACAAAATTTTATATAACTGGGCTGGCAGTGTCACAGAAGTCACAGGCCTGCAGATAAGAATGCACTTCACATATCCCTATAGCAACACTATAAGTGCATCAAGTGTTAGGTCATGTATTAATATGCATTCACAGAGAATGTTAACATAGGTAATGCAAACGAGGACCACTAATATCAGAGTGCTACACACACTCCTTTCATAATCACATAAGAGATTAGCACAGCTGTACAACTAACATGCATATATGAAGCCCCTGTTACTAACAAGGATTGCCAGCATACACATTCCAAATGAGTACTACACTGTAACACATGGCCTGACAGTTGCTGAAATGGTTGACTTAATATTATATTTACCCCCATGTTGCTCAAGGACACAACAAACATGTTGCCTAGTACTCTGTTAGTGGTATCATTGCCTAACATACTTTCCTTAAATGCATGCCTTAATTTGAGCGGAAGGTGTACCCTCACCCTGGCCCTGCCTCTACAACAAGGCTGATACAGCTCCCACAGTTAATCTTACAGCTTGTTGTCTTCCAAAGTGTTCACACTCTCTGCCTATACCTATTGCCTGCAGTAGCAGTTGCAGCCTGTAGCACACACATCTGTACATAAAAGTAGCTGCTACAGACCTCCCCTCTGTGATGACAAGAGGGCTTCTAATCTACATGAGGGCATTATAGCTTGTTCAGTGGTTGCAGGTCATTGGACAATGATACTACAAATCAGCTCTGTTGGCTGCAATTAGCATTTCAGAACCACAGATTGGTTAAGAGGCAACCACCTGCTAATGAGAAACATGTTAAAAAGGCAAACAGCTGAATATGGGGAACTAGTCTGTATGAGACTTTCTTCACACAGTAAATGCATTGCCAAAACAGTTATATATCTGTACATATCAACAGAGGAGTATTATACTCCATCAGGTATGTAACCTTTTTGTTTAAAACATGATGTATATATCTGAATATACTTAGGGGGAATGGGGATTACAGCATTAAGCCTTTCTTAGAACCAGGATAATGACATGACCTGCCCTGAAAACCACAGTGAAAAACTTCTCTAAAGCAAATTTCACACTCCTCAAAACTGAGGTGGAATCCTTCAAAGCCCCCGGGCCTGTGGAAAATACGGCCCAGACCGCAGAATCATTTATAAACGCATTCTAAGAACACCTTCAGGAATGCATGGATCATGCAATCCCAAATAAAACCAAGACCCAATCCTCCAAAGGCAGACGTCCTGTCTGGTGGACCCCAGCCATAAACAAACTATACAATAGAAGGAGGAAGCTACTACATAATAGAGCAAAATCCCAAAAAGGGAAGGCATCTCTGATCAGTATTAGCAAAAAATTATGGGCACTCATAAAATCGTCTAAGGCCAGCTTCGAGAGAAAAATTGCACAGGACACTAAAGATAATCAAATGGCTTTCTTTAGTTATGTTAGGAACCTGGGTGGGAATTCCCAGATATGCTCAGAATTAGTCCAAAATGACAAAAAATACACTGCACCCACAGACATTGCCAACATCCTAGCTGACAGGTTCAGCACAAACTTCTCCGCCCCTCCCCACCAAAAGGGAAAATATCTATCCCAGCAGAGTGCTGCCCCCTGACATCTCAGATGCTCAGGTAAGAGCTGCCCTCTCCAAAGCAAAAAACACAGCATCAATGGGACCAGACGGTGTCCCGGGCTGCGTCCTACATGAATTCCAAGAAGAGCTAAACCCAAACATAAAACTACTGTTCAGTCTCAGCCTTACTACAGGATATGTACCCAAAGAATGGCGTACAGCAACAGTGGTCCCTCTCGACAAAGGTGGTGCCTCAACAGATCCTGGAAACTATCGCCCCATAAGCCTGACTAGCTTGGTCTGCAAAGCTATGGAAAGGATCATCATGGACTTCATAAATAAAGATATTGGGGACCTACAGACACTGGATCCTACCCAGTTCAGCTTTGTTAAGGGCAGATCCTGCCTCTTAAACCTGGTTGATTTCTTTGAAACAGTCACCAAGGCCATTGACGAGGGGACGGTGGTCCACACAGCCTACCTGGACCTCGCAAAAGCCTTTGATACAATACCCCACTCGGGCATTATAGATAAGCTCACCAGCTTAAATATAAACCCCTATGTCACTAGATGGGTTGCAAACTGGCTCAAGGACAGAACCCACATGGTTAGAATTGCTGGAGCCATGTCAGACTCCAAACCAGTTACAAGTGGCATCCCACAAGGCTCAGTCCTGGGACCTCTCTTGTTCGGTATATATTTCTTGGAGGTACAGGCCAAAACGGAAGGACTGTGGCTGACCAAGTTCGCAGATGACTGCAAACTGGGCACCATAATCGACTCTCCAGCCAACACAAGCATCCTCCAAAAGGGCCTCATAGAAACAGACAACTGGTGCCAGAGCCATGGCCTCAAGCTAAACGCCAAAAAGTGTATAGTCATCCCCTTTGGCAAAAACAAAGTGCCCACAAATTACTAAATAGGTGGTAATCCATTAAGTACAGAAGAAGTAATTAGGGACCTGGGGACCCAAGTTGATAGCAATCTCTCATTTGACAACCACGTGGCCAAAGTGGTTAGAAAAACATTTTATATAGCCCACCTAATCATGAAGGGATTCACATCTAGATCAGGGGAGGTCATCGTGCCTCTTTACTCATCCCTCATCAGGCCCATAATTGAGTACAATGCCCCTTTTGGGATGTACCTTACCAGACACCTGCAGCAACTGGAAAGACCCCAAAAGTACCTCACCAAGTGGATCAAAGGGCTCAAACAGATGCCATATGCTGCCCGGTTAAATAAACTCCAGCTCTACTCAGTGGCATACCGCCTGCTCAGAGGCGATCTGTGCCTGACGTATAAAGCCATGTCCAACCTGGAATTAATAGACCTGCTGCACCTCAGAAAATCCAAATCCCATCGAGCTACATGCTCGAGAGACTTAAACCTCAGCACTGAAATAAATAGGACATGCTGGAGGGACAGATTCATAACCCAGAGGCTCCCTTCACTCTGGAATAAAATCCCAGTCCAGGTTAGGCAGAGTCCCTCATTGACTCTCTTCAAGAGGAATCTTGATGAGTGGATGGGAGATCATAGGTTTACCCCGGGTATCACTTCTGTGTCACTGTTAGACAGAGGTACAGTATACTAACCTCGAAAAAGGGCATAGCAAAATTAATTTAAAATGGGTGGCGAAAGCCAAACACACTCTGGCTAGGCTTATAAATGCCCTAGGGCAGATAGCCTAGTATGAACCTATGAACCTATGAACCTATGTCATTGATCTCCTGATGTGTTACACCTACAGAGGATGTACAATACATCAAGGGTGGAATGTTTTTTTTTCAATGTGGCACACTGTTCTTGTGGGACTGTCCCTTTATAATGGTTGTAATAGCACACTGCTATTCGTTTGGCACTGTTGTTTTGACATATTATCAGGGAGGTTGCCCCTAGGGGACACACTACAATGGACTCCAGTGTTGGATGTATGATTATATAGCAGTATCTGTCATGGCATACTCAGGAATAGCTGACTATCACTGGTATCTTAGCTGTATCCACACACTTAGTATGTCTGCACACTGTGGAATATGACATGTGTGATCAAGCAGCAGATACTGCCAGCCATTATATTCTTGTTGCATCTCTTCATTGTGTACTTCCACATATGTGATCCTGGCATGTGTTCCCATTTTGTTGTTTTTCAGGAAACATGCATCCCAGACACCGTGACCCTTTCATGAATGCAGAGAATAATATAATACTGGGAGGCCTCCATCAACACCATGAACTCCTACTGTCCAGGGGTAGGCAAAAAAGGTAACAGCAGGCAGAATTGTGGGCTAACCTTGTCTGTGACATGAATGCCATAGGTCATCAGAGCAGGACATATGAGCAGGTTCAACACCATGCAACAGACATGATTAATGCTGCATGCGGAAGAGCTTCAGATGTAGCCAGGGATCGTGGTGTCAGCAGTGGAGGGCCTGCAGCAGAACAACCATTCTCAACCACTGAGGAATTCCTGGCAAATCTAGGAACACACAACAGCTCACAGGTATCCATCACACCATACATCGTGGATGTGGGTGCCAGAGTTGCCATGGTAGAGGAGTGTGCAGGTAAGCTTAGTCTGATCAGCAAAGGAATACTGTAGCATTCAGTGTGTCAGTGTGTACATACTTTTACATGGGTGTCAGGTCACTGTTCTTTCGGGGGAGGGGTTTAACTGCAGTTTGAATCTCATGCTCAGATTTTGACCGACATAATTAATACAGTAGCTACTGTAAATGTGAGATATATGGACGTATTACATTGTTATAGTGCAGCATGTGGTGATATTTACATTACCACCCCCTCAACATTTCACAGATCCATCAGTTATAGGACAAGAACATGGTCCTGCTCCTGGTAAGTAAGCATGGCACTACTGTTTGTTATAGATGTAGATTTACAGCAATGTATTCCCTAAAGTGTCATCCCAGGCCTTCTACCTGGATTGCTGTACTGTTGGCATGATTTCCAACTGCACAGATATTTTCTGACTGTACACACGTTAGAGTCATACCTATACCTTGTAGATGTGACCACACTGATAGATGTGATGGTATCATTAGGACATTACAGATTGTCATATGTGTCAACTGTGCAGAGTCTTCACAAATGTCAACAGTGTATTTATTGTTCCTGATGTAACTACAGCAGTTTGTGGGAAGAGTAATGTCTTCATGTCCTACTATATGAGGTTTGGTTTTAAACAGGTCTGTATTAGTGACAAAAGTGTATAGAGCTTTACATATATTGTAACATAGTACTGCAGAGCATAATAGTGCAGGTATTAATGTACTGCTTATCATACCTCTCAACCGTGCCGAATTCCTCTGCATTTAACAATTTTGAGGTCCAAATTATGGGGTGCCACAAATTTCCAATTTGCCTCCTTTATTCCCGATTATTTCCCGGCATTTTTTAAATTGTTTTCCACCTCGGCAATCTTCTGTTGCTGTCATCACATGCGTGATGATGCCAGCATCATGAGCAGCCTGCCAGCCAGTCAGAATTTGGCTGAGGGTTCGATGGGTGTAACTGAGTGATTCACTGGCTTTGTTTATGTTTAGGCAGCAGCAAGGTGTGTCTCAGACTTCAGGATAGGTTTTAGGTGCAACATGGAAGCAGGGACTGGAGTATTACTACTGTAATACAGGCTACAGTAGAATGGGACCATGAGAGAGAAGCAAGCAACAGACAGTGTTTTTTTTTTTTTTAATCAGAAGTCTGATTTTACAACTTACAGTCAGTCAGACTTTATGATAGCTGGCAAGGCTATGCTACCCCATCCCCAAGCAAGCCATAAATTAATCTGTTCATTTCAGACTTCAGTGCAGCAGGGCCAGGGCTCTAGGCAGCAGCAGGCAGCAGTCCAGTCAGACTCAGGTCAGAGCAGTGGTGTGTGCAACTTCCAGACATGAAGAAATATTTTACTTTTTCCCCCAGCTCCTCCTCCACCTCCTCCAGGTAAGAACACAAAAAGCCTTTAGTAAGAAAAGTTATAGTGAAAACTCACTTGACTATCTCAAGCATCCTTCTTAAGTTTAGAAAACAGACTTGCAGCAGTTCAAGCAATTTTGTACCCCATATGGTGGCCTCAGATGCAAAGCTTATGCAACTCTAGCCATCAGTGTTCATTATGAGAAAACAAATTACCATCAGGTATTTTTTTTTAATTTACTGCCTTACCCTGATGGACTACTCCAAGGAATGCCTGATGCAATGTTAACTGTGAATCTTTAGCAGGAAGTTTGATGCTAGAGACCAGTATTTTGGTCTTCACCCCAACTCTAAGATTATGGTAATTAAATTATGATTTGTAATTTTTTTGTTGTTATATGAATGCTTTTGTCTATTGTTCAGCTATTTGTGGTGTGGAGGGGCACATTATAGAATGGGGTCATTTGAAACAGTCTGACCTTTACTACATTTTAATGTAATCATAGCCTGAGCTCTGAGATTTGGTCTGCAGGTTTACTTAAATATGGTATATTTTTTATTTTTATTTTTAATCTGGGCTAATTGGTATTTAACCATGAGCTATTTCCTGGCTCTGATGAAGCTCCTTACAGGAGAAAAAGTCCTGGCATTTACACTGGACTTGATCGCTGGACACTAGTTTCCACAAGAGGCAAGTATTTATTTTCTAGATTGGTTATCCATGTCCATGAGTAATTATGATGTTGTGCCCATTCACCATCCAGGTTCTGCATGAGGATAAAATTCTGATATGGATAAGAGAAAATGACTGCAGAGGCATAGCAACTATGCTGCCTGCACAAAAACTAACTGCACTTACATACAGACAACTTGCTGGTAACATTTGAACGGTCTATATTACATTATCAAAGTTTCAAAACTTCAAATCTGATATGGTCGGCATCATATAATCGAAGTCCTGAAACATCAAAAATGTAATAAAATACAACAACCTACAAAAACAAACCATTTAAACTCTCTAGGCAGGGGGGCAAGCCCCCCTGCACCCCTGCTACTTAACTATACCAACTCCGAGATCGCACTACAGTGCAGAAAAAGGAAATCTTCCCTTTCCATGCTGTACTGAGATCTCCGTTAAAAGATTTGAAGTTTCAAGACTTTAATCATATGGTGTCAACCATATCAGATTCGAAGTTTTGAAACTTCGATCTTCTGATATAGATCCATTTGAATTTGCTTTACATTTTGGATCCCACTATAGCTACTGGGTTATCCATCACCAGCCTGGAGGACCAGGATTACTTTCACCAGTAAAGTCTGATCTCTAAGTTTTCGGTAGAAATCATTAAAAATATTTACAAATGTGATACTTTGGAAAGAGTTTCATAGATTATGATAAATTTGTATGTATCTATAAATATGAGACCACCAGGGCCTTTATAAGCCTAGGCATGCAGCCCAACCCAATTGTGTCCCTGTGTATCATGGGCATTTATTAGCTGGGAGTACGTAACAACTTGTATTTGCGAGAGGGTATTACATTCAGTTAAGGTTATATTTACAAGAGGTGTGTGTGTGTGTGTGTGTGTGTGTGTGTGTGTGTGTGTGTGTGTGTGTGTGTGTGTGTGTGCGTTTGAAATGCCCCAATTAGGTATGGCTGATGGTTAAGGTTACTCAGACTCAAACACTGTACCTTAGGTACAAGGAGAAAGAGCCTAAATTCTCTACCCATACCACCACCACTTGCAATTTAAGGAGTTAGGTCCATAATTCTCAACTGTCCAAAGCTTTACAGAATGTCTGGAATGTCATATGTTTGTTCTGTTCCTCTTAAAATTTGTGGTTTTCTGGCAAATCAGTGAAAATTTAATTCACTAAATAATGATAGCCATTTAAGTTTTAGTCTTCCTATCTTTTAGAAAATGCATGGTAGCACAATATTTTATTCTAGCAACATTTCTAAGAATATAAAAGCAATGTTTAAAATGTGTCCCTTGTTTTGGGCCTTTGCCCCCCCCCCCCAATAAATTTTGGCTTTTTCCAGATTTCTTGTGCTGCATAGTTCTTCAGGGGGAGAGAAGTTTAGGGCTGCTTATGCCAAGTCTGTTTATGTAGTTAGTAGCATAATAGGTAGAATACTTGTTTTTGATGCAGAAGGCTGTGGGTTCTACTGCCACAATATGTAGATGGATTGCTGATACTGTACTGTGTTGTACTTTCAAAGGGGGTAGATGCTGCAATTCTGAGAATGTCCTCTTTAGCGGAGATGCCTAGTAACTATGACCCAGTTATCAGTTTTCCAACTATTCCCTACTGCAATATTACTAGCTTATCTTTTTTTAATGTAACATAGGCAATTTATTCCTCAGGGGCAACAGACAGTTTATGTGTAGATGGAACAATGAAATATAAAGTTGTTTGCTAGCAGCAAACTCTTCATTAGCTACAGATCTCTTTAATGTGGAATTATTTAGATGACTTTTATTTCTGCAGAGATTGTGCATATTTTCTGATACTGGTGGATTGTAGAAGTCTGAATAGACTTATGATGGAAATGTTCTGGATTGGGCAGTATTGTTATTATTGCTTCATACATTTTGTTCTATTGCTTACTGGAAAAATGTTCAAAACAATAAATTTAAAATGTGCTCTAACAAGTGTGCTGTATTATAGAAGGAATATAATTTAATACAGTCAAGAAAGTGTATCAAAGAACACATGTATGTTTCATGTGCAAGGGGCCTATGATTTGAAAACAGCCCAAAGGTAATCTTTATCCACCATGGGCCAGATGCATTTCTTTGAATGTGGGTTTAAATGCTGTTTCAATGAATGTGAGTTTCAAGGCCAGAGAAGTTTTAATGATGTCTGTTTTCATTGTGAGACTGTATTGCTTTGTTTAGCAGCTGTCTATTAGTATTTGTGCTATAAAATGTAAAACAAACGTTTTAAAAGAAATCCAGATAATCATTGTAGAAGTAAAGCAGTATGCACATTACAATGCTTATGGTAAATGGGGAGAAACAGCCAAGTAATGGGACATTGGAATGGCTGCAGTGTTGGGCTGTGTATGGAGGGCCCCATTCAACCATGATTTTGTGAGGGGGAAGGATGGCAAACTCAAAGACAGCCCCGGGAAACACAAACTCTAGCTACACCATTGATCAATAGGCCAAGGAAAATTACTTTTGGTGGTCCTAGCAAACTATAATATTCTTTTCCTAAGATTAGAATGTTGCCTACCATTAAATGCCCTACTTTTACCACAAAACCCACATACTGCAAGTCACCAAAAACAAAATCCTAAGGTTCATCATCTTCTCCCTTCCCAGTGAACTCCATTGCTACACATTTAAAAAAAAAATGTTACCATTTATTACAGGGTCTGTTGCCACATTTTGGTTGTCTGTTCTTCAGTTTGCATTTGTAAGTTGGTATCCCACAATTCCATTAGAGTGGGTGGGGGTTACATAATTGTGTATGCAAATTTTATGTTAATCAGCATATAGAGTTGTACCTATTTTTCATGAGCCTTTGTCCAGATTTTTGATGTTTCCAGGTTGAGAGGTATGCTGCTTATCCCTTTCTTATCACAGGTGACCAGGGGGATTGGTCATGATGTCAGTGTCTCTTCTGACTCTGATGATGATGGTGACCAGAGTGAGGTACAGGTGGGAGGTTCAGGAGCTGAATCTGTCCCAGAGGTTGACATCCCTCTTCCGACCTCATTGTCATCGTACACATTCAGTATGCCTACACATACCCAGTCCCTGGAGGTCACAGATATTGGACAGTCAGAGGGTGGGGACATTGAGCAGAAAAGCATGACAACTATGGCTCCAGTGAGTGTAGACAATGACCATAGCCAAAGAGTTGGTGAGGTTCCTCACAGGCGGCCAAATAGGGGTGCTCATAGGGGGCCTGCTGTCCTTCCAGCACCTGTTGCAGGTGTCACATCATGGGACACTTGGCATATGTTTTGGGCCATCATGGAGGCACAGGCATGTTCTGAAAGGAACTCCAGATGTATGCTCAGACATATGCCACATAACATGAAAGCACTACTGAGCCTTCAGTTTGAATTTCTTCACCTCGATAAGCAACAAGTTTCACACAAGTAGCCACATTGAGTTGTTCATTAGATCTCACCTTAGCAAATGTGTCTGCTGACATAACATTACACTTTGAGCCAGTGTCTACTTTAAGCTTGGTGGATTTACCATTGATCTGGACAGTACAAAACATTTCATTCTTTGCCAACAAGTTTACTGCATCAATTTTTTCACCACTTACGGGTACACCATCTAAGTAGAAAGTAGAATCGTAGCTCTCTATATGATCACCTTGCTTTTTCGAGTGACCCTTCTTTATAACTGTGTGAGGTTTACTTGATTTGCAAAACTTTTGATAATGGTTCCATTTTTTACACTTGTGACATTGCTGATCAAATGCTAAGCAGTTTTCTCTTTTAGACCCATGCTTGGCACCACAATTGTGACAGTTAACAATAAAGCTGGTTTTGGGATTTGCTGACTCACCCTTGTACTGCACTGAGCATGTCCTTTTCTTAGAACCTGATGGAAAACTGCAGGTTTTACCTGGGGAGCCTGCAGGGGTGGTAGGTGCCATGTGCTTAGGCCTACTTCTGTAAGCCACATCTTGCATGCTGTCTACATTTGCTCTGGAGCCCGCTGAAACCATGCTCATATCACTTGCAAGCATACTTGTGTGCCTTTCTGTAACTTCATGGATTTGACCAATCTCAGTAGCTTTCCTCAGCATTAAATCACTGTCACGAAGCAAAATCTTTCTCACTGCAGCACTATTAATAATACACACAAGCCTGTCCTTTATTACCTCATCTTTTAAGTCACCAAACTGACATGCTTTAGTTTTGTTTCTCAGGTCAATAATGTAAGCTGCAAAAGTGTCCCCTAGTTTTTGGTCTCTTTTGTAAAACAAATGCCTCTCTAATGTAATATTTATCTGAGGGTTACACAGTTCCCTGAACTTGTACTACAAACACTGAGGGTCTTCCCTTGATTCAGCATGTACAACAATATAATGGTTTTCACCTTCTCTCTCATATACTGCTGGTGCATACACAAATGAATGCTCCCTTTCAGTGGCCTCTGACCCAGCTAGGTTTAGCAAAATGAATGTCCTGGTGCATGCATCTTTGTCAGAATAAGCTGCTTGTATAAAAATATTGTACTGTTGCTCAAATATTCTCCAGTGTTATGCAATATTCTGATCAAACACCAATGGTGATGGTTTTCAAAATCTGTCTGCCATATTAACACATACCAGTGAATGCTTTTGCAAATTTGCATGAACACACACACACACACACACACACACACATATACATATGCCAGAAATTTATGCCAGTATTTGTAACTATTAAACAACCACAAGGAGGCAAGATGTCCACAAGCACTGTATACCAAACACGACCCAGGGCAGCAAACACCGGGAGGTCCACAGAATAGATGACACTGTGGATCAGGCAGGCAGATGTTCAGTTGCCTGCCTGATCCACTGTGTCGTGTATTCTTTGGACCTCCTGGTGTTTGCTGCCCTGGCCATGTCTGGTATGCATTATTTGTAACTATGCCCAACAGCACAAAAAGCCTCTGCACAACTGAACTTTACGAAATAAGTCTCTTGGGCACTGTAATATTCTTGAATCACTGTACTGTAAGAAATCCCCTCTTAGTGTAAGAAACATTTCCAAACATCTGCACTGTGCAAATAAACTGGGCAGAAGAAGCTCAGAGTAAGAAACATTTCAAAGTAACTGCACTTTGCAAATACACAGTACACAGCACACTGAAACTTTTCCAAAATGTCTGTACTTTGCCAAATAAGTATTTACAGTGCAAGAATCACTCTGTAATGGTGGCACTTTGCAAATAGACACACACACAGCACAAGTGCATTTTTGAAATGGCTGTATTTTGACTGTATTTAACAAAATAGTTGCACTTCACACGCAAACTCTTTGGAATAAATGCACTGTAATAATCACACACTGTAAGCATTTTTACACACTTTGAGATATTTTGAATAACTCTAGTTATGCCCTGAATACAATGTGAAATAGTAGTTATGCAAAAACACAGTACTTTGCCAAAAACATGTAATTCCCTTGCTTTATTTATGCTTAATGTGTCCTTTGTTCCCTTATTATATTAGTTTTGCTCATTTAATCTTTTTCCATGCCCATTATACTTTTCTTGTGCTCGTTTTACTCTAAACATGCCGGTTTTTGTTTTAAACATGCTTGTTTTGCAATTCCAAGGTAATTCCAAACCCCTGATGTGCTTTTCTGATAATTGATTTATCAAATATCTTAACTTTAAACATTTCCTTTAATTAATAAACCTTTTGTGTCTCTCGCTTGTTTAATAATGCGATCTGTGTCTTTGTAATGCTCTGTTTTATATTTTTTTATAGAATAAATCATTTGTGGAAGATTTCAATACCTTTGATTTGTTTCTGGCCCTTTTTCATGCTTGTTTCTCTTAATTTACCTTCACTGTTAACTCTGCACCTCATAGCTCTAAAAAAAAGCAGTCTCTGGAATCCCGGTTCTGATAACATGTTGCTCGTCCAGTCAGGATAAAATAGAGTCTTTGTGGATTCTGTTCAAGCAGCTTTAATATGTACAAACACATCAGGATTGAGGCTTAATAACTTTAACTTAAATAAACTTATAAACAAACTAGCTATTACACTCATACATGCTCACTCTCTGGCTGCACTCTCAAAATGGCACTGAAGCTAGCATGTTCTTGCTATTTACATGCACATGCAGACCTTGAAATTCATCTTAAAGATACAACACACACAATATTCTACAGTTGATATCTGCATGGCATGGCATGGCTGTGAGGCCTACTCCAACAGACTGGCCACTTTTTGCCAATGTGTTTCCACCTGCCACATGTACATGTCATATCATATTGTACAGTTATGTACCCAAAACATGTCTGTGTTCCCACATGCTATGCAACAACCAGTGTACTGTCTGGTTGTTTGACAGGCATTGCATGCTTGCAAGGCCTATGTAATGGCAGCAAAGATGAACAAGTCCTCTATGCATGCACAGGCATCCATATCTTCACTGCAATGGGGGCTACAAACACTGTATGTCAGGCTGTCAACCCTAAGGGTGTGGCAGCATGACCCAAACTTTGCAGGATCTGCTGATGAGATGTGGAAAGTGTCCCCACCCCTCTACTCCTATGACACAAAAACACAACGTGTGACAGATGTCAATGCATTTCAAACCTTGCTTCCATGGTGTCTCCAACAGCAATCATTACATATGGCAATGAGAATTTTGCCAACATGCACAGCTCACATTCTGCACCACCAACACCCACATCACACACACCTGCATTTGTACAGCACCTTAACAAACACATTCGCAAACAACAGACACCTCAGAAAATCCTGCCTCTGAAGAGCAGCGAAAACATAATACTGCATGCACCACTCTCTCACCAGTCAAACACACAAGGCAAAACACAAAAATCACATGTTTTATTCATAGGTGGTGACACCATGAGACACATTGACTGTGTCAACAGGCTACATACAGGAAAGATCAGAGTTAGCTGTCTGTGGGTTGGCACAATATGCCGTACCACACATTGCCACAAATCAAGGAATATCAGTTAATATAATTAATATAATGTTGACATCCTAGTTCCTGCAGGTGTGTACAACTAGGGACATACATCACCATACTGTATGTAGACACATGATTGAGCTTAGACAGTGTGTGTCTTTCGTGGGTATACACATAGCTTTCAGTTGCAGTAGACCCTCACCTAGGATGATGGCTCCATACACACGGAAATTTATGGAAGTCAATAATTGCCTCAGTGTGTGGTGTCACTGTAAGAAGATCTACTACATGTCTGCCTGGGATGCCTTGCTCAACAGACATCAATGCTTCACCAGTGATGACCTTCATCTCGCACTCCTGAGATTTGGAGTACTGGCCAAGATTGGTGACACCCCCACAATGCATCTTATATGCACTGTTTGGAGGGATAACTTGGCAATGTGAACATCATCTTCATATAACATGATTATGATGCTACATGCTGGGAATGGCAACACTGAACCCTACTATGTGGAAGGTCTCCCCACCTTGGAATATGCAGACATGTGTGCAGTCAAGGACATCTGATTCAAGGCTGTGGACAGCACCACAGCCATAACAGACTACACATCCTTCCACATGTTCAGACCTCAAAATGGCAGTGTTCAAGGTACAGCAGGTGGTGTATACATACACATTAATGATAGATATACATCCAGATTTAGTGAAACACTGTAATGTCCCGGAGACACTGCAGGTGCCATTTACTATTGGAAGGGTACATACTGAAGCAATTGCTTACTACAGGAGCAGCACCATGAATCCAGACACCCATTGTGTTTATTTGGATGTACATGTGTCTACCAAGATATATCATTACACCATGGTTTGGGGTGGCATTAAATGACGACCAACTGTGTTGCTTAGTCATCCTGAAGCTCACTTGCCCAAAGATTTGTCCACATCCTTAACTACAATGCCCTGGAGCAGTGCCATGACATCCCCACAAGGGGAGTCAACGTATTGCATCATGTGTTTACCAATATGAGTGACCACCGCAGCCCCCCACTGAGAGATCCTCCATGATGGGATCTGACACAGATCAGTCTCATTAAAACTACCAGAACTAACCCTCCTTACAGACAATACAGACATATATTTCAACAAAGCAATTTATTACCTCCTGTGGGATGGTATACATAGCTTGACTGCACCTCCCCCCTCTGATGTGACAGGCAAGTATGCCGAGCTCTACACCCATGCATTATGCAAGCAGTAGTATAACTGCATGGACTTGGCTTTACCTGACAGGAGGAACATGGGCTCCTCATGGCACAGAAAACCTGCCTTGTGAAAAACTGCCATTAGCAGGCTGTACAATAAGAGGTGGACATTGCTGTGTGATAGTCGGGGTGAGGGTGCCCCCCCCCAAAATGGAGGCACAACCTCCTTAAGTACAACAAGCACATAGTGTTGTTGTGACATTGCATAGACACAGTAAGTGACAAAATTATCCACCTACACAAAGCAAAACCACAATCCACAGTATAGTTACATGTGTAACCTCAGAGGACAGGCCCAGATTATCAGTGAACTTGTAGGCAATGATAACACATATAATGGGTCTGTGCTCATAGCTAACTTGTAGTCCCACAGAGTCTGTGTCGGTTTCACTCCCCTGTCCTCAACACATTTGCCATGTAAAATTCCTACAACCTGTCCCATACCTTCCATATCTACAGGGCTGGTCATAACTGGCTTCTCTATGTGGGATACACAACATCTATTGGACATCCTAACATCCCAAGCTGCCCATAGGGCAAATAATTATGGAGCTGTTCAGCACACATATATGTGATCTACACACAGTTAACTGTACACAGTTTGGATATTTGACAGGGAGATCATGACTGTTAAACATGGTGGACATGTCCGAGGCAGTCACCAAGGACCTGGGTGAGGGGACATCAGGGTATATAGCCACCTGGATTTAGCCAAGCCGTCTGACTATATCCCCCACTCAGGCATCATTTACAAAAGCACTGACTTAGGCATCCACTGTAATATCATTATAAGGGTCACTAAGTGGCCCATTGATGGCATGCATACTTAACATATGGACATCTGCCTCCAATAGCTGATCTGTGAGCAGCAGTGCTCAACAGGGCTCAGTCCTGGGTCCTCTACTGCTGGGAATCCATTTAACCACAATACAAGCAAATACTGATGGTCTGTGGCTAACAATGTTGGCTGATGCCTGCAAACTGTGAGCACTCATAGAGTCTGTGAGTTATGTCAATATCCTACAAGAGGGTATTGATGAACAAATGCCTGTTAACATACTAATGGCCATAAACTCCATGCAGCTATATATGTAGTATCACTAACACCTATTTACCTGGTAAGTAGCACATCAGTCACAACATGTGATGTATGATACAACTG